>NC_058412.1:7859368-7975259 GCF_002201575.2 Neomonachus schauinslandi | reverse complement strand
GCGGGCGCCGGGGCGCGCCGGCGGGGCGGGGGGTGGGGGGCTCTCGCGGCCGCCGGCCTCGCCCTGGGCACTCACCCCCGCTCCCGGGCGGCGCGACCCGCCGCTTCGGCTCGGCCTCCTGCGGGACCGGGGTCCCCTCTTGGGCGGCGGTCCTCCGCCCCCCGGGGCGCGCAGGCAGCGGCGGGCAGGTCCCCGAGACGCGCGGGTCCCCGCGGGCGCCTCCCGCGCGGGACGAGTCGCGGAGCTGCCGGACCCACGCAGTCCGCGGAGATGTGCGGAGCGCGAACTTGGGCTTGCTTTGCCCGAGCCCTTTCTAAACACAATAGGAATTCCAGCCTGACGTCAAGAGCTTTTCAAACTGTACCCTCTTCTGGTGAAATTCTGCAAGGCACGCGCGGCAGCTGCGGGGAACGGGTTAACCCTTGGGCGGACCGGCCCAGCCGCCGCCGCCGCCGCCGCCGCCGCCACCGCGGCCAGCAGCGCGCCACCGCCCGCCCCTCCCGGGCGCAGAGGGTCACCGGGCGGGGGGGGGGGGGGGGGGGGGGCCGGCGCTCCGGCTTTAAGCCGGCTGGCGGCTCAGGCTGGAAAGTTTCTCTCCCGGCTGTGTAGAGAAGACCGATGGCGAAAGAACACGGCTGGCTGCCTGTTGCTCCGCAGGAATACGTGCCCAAGAAAGCCCCTTCCGAGGCTGCTCCCGCCTGCGTCCCTGGTGCCTCCTTGTCTCAGACTCCCACCCATCCTGCCTGGTCCTTGAAGGTTCCCTACGCCCCCTAACGCTGCCCGGCTGTTGGCGGCACCTTTTCGCCTTCACAGTGTAGGACATCCAGGGCAGCCCCTGTAGGAGAGAAAGGACTTGCCCAAGGTCACACAGTGCAATGGAAGCAGAGCCCAGTTGGGCCACCACTTCATCCAGAGAGCTTCCTGCAGTCCTGGCCGATGGATCCACGGCCGGGTTAGCAGGTTGAAATTCTGCCTTGAAGGCGTTGCTGTCCACCACTTCCTATTTCTCTGCAGCCCACCACCACCACTAGCTTCCAGAGCCCGTGCAACCCCAGGCTCCTGCCTCCCCATTCCCCATTCTGTCGCCAATGCCTGCCTGCCCTTCCCACACCCTCCCCTCTCTTCTGGGCTTGTGGCCACAGCTGTCTTTCAGCGGCTCACATGCCCGAACCATTGCACTAGCCTGCAGCATGATCTACACTGCAAATTATTGAGCCTCATCTGTGACTTGGAGACTGTGTTTAAAAAATATATTCTAGGGGCGCCTGGGTGGCTCAGATGGTTAAGCATCTGCCTTCGGCTCAGGTCACAATCTCCAGGTCCTGGGATTGAGACCCAGGTGGGGCTCCCAGCTCAGCGGGGAGTCTGTTTCTCCCTCTGCCTCTCCCCCTGCTTGTGCTCTTTCTCTCTCTCAAATGAATAAATAAAATCTAAAAAAAAAAAAAAAAAAAATTCTAGGGGCGCCTGGGTGGCTCAGTGAGTTAATGGTCTGCCTTTGGCTCAGGTCATGATCCCAGGGTCCTGGGGTTGAGCCCCATGTAAGGCTTCGTGCTCAGCAGGGAGCCTGCTTCTCCCTCTCCCTCTGTCTGCCGCTCCCCTTGCTTGTGCTCTCTCTCTCTCTGTCAAGTAAATAAATAAAATCTTAAAAAAATAGAGGGAGAGGTGACTAGGCAAGCACAGAGGATTTTTAGGGCAGTGAAACCATTCTGACGATATATCATAATGGTGGATACGTATACATTTGGCAAACCCACAGAATGTACAACAGCAAGAATGAACACCAATGTAAACTATGGACTTTCGGTGATAATGCTGTGTCACTGTAGGTTTCGTGGATTGTAACAAATGTGCCACTCTGGTGGGGGATATTGGTAGTGGGGAAAGCTGAGCGTGTGCAGAGCAGGGGGTATGCAGGAACTCTCTGTACTTTCTGCTCAATTTTTCTGTGTCCCTAAAACTGCTCTGAAAAAATAAAGTGTATTAAAAATATATTCTGTAGACTCATCAGCAGGGAAATGCAAATCAAAACCACAATGAGATCTCACCTCACACCTGTCAGAATAGCTAAAATCAAAACCACGAGAAACAATAGGTGTTGGCGAGGATGTGGAGAAAAGGGAACCCTCATGCACGGTTGGTGGGAATGGAAGCCGATGCAGCTACTGTGGAAATTTTTTGAGGGGTCCTCAAAAAATTAAAAATAGAGCTACCTTATGATTCAGCAATTGCACTACTGGGTATTTACCCAAAGAATATGAAAACACAAATTTGAAAAGATGCATGCACCCCTATGTTGAGAGCAGCATTATCTACAACAGCTAAATTATGGAAGCAGTCCAAGTGTCCATTGACTGATAAATGGATAAAGAAGATATGGTATATCTATACGATGGAATATGACTCAGCCATAAAAAAGAATGAAATCTTGCCATTTGCAACAACAAAGATGGAGCTAGAGAGTATAATGCTAAGTGAAGTTAAGTCAGTCAGAGAAAGACAAATACCACACAATTTCAGTCATATGTGGAATTTAAGAAACAAAACAAATGAACAAAGAGAAAAAAAGAGACAAACAGAAAACCAGATTCTTAACTATAGAGAACAAACTGGTGAGGCGGGTAGGAGGATGGGTGAAATAGGTGTTGGAAATAAGGATAAATGAGCACTGAGTAGTATACAGAATTGTTGAATCACTATATTGTATGCCTGAAATGAAAATAACTTACTGTTAACTATGCTGGAATTAAAATTTACACACACACACATTCTGTAGGCTGGGTTTTTTTAACCTTAAGTTTCTACGTACTAATGGATCATGAAATCCATTTGCTGGGTCATTCATTTTCTTTAATGAGCTAGAATAAAAATGAAGATATTAGACTACATCACACAAAATAAGTATTGTTTGGTGAAATTTCTTTTTACAAATTTATTTCCTTTCCATTTAAAATCAGCCTGCAACCTGTTACTACAGAGTAAGAAGTTGAGATTCAGAAAGGTTGAGTAATAATAATATTTATTTTAGGTGCACCATGAGCCAAGTGCTTTCTGAGCGCTTTGCACTTGGCTCATTTAATTCCCATATGCAACTCTCTGAGGAAATAAGATGTCAGGTAACCCACCCAGATCACTCGACCGGGGAGCGTCAAAGTCGGGGGTCTGAACCCCCATAGGATGCTGTGATAGCCCACGTGCTTCACCTCGCATATTCTGGTCATACAACTAGTAACCGTGGAGCTGAGCTTTGAACTGAGACCTGCTTGGCACTAAGGCCAAATCTCTGTCCCATGTAGTACAGCACGCTCCCTCCTACACACACCCCATATTCGTGTTCCAATCTCTACTCATATGACTGCACTTCTCAGTTGCTCCCTTGTTAACCTGTAGCATTACCTTCAAATTGCATCTTAGTGTAAGCTTAATGGGCTTTAAAACACCCATTCATTTATTCAAATATTTATTAAGCTCCAATGGAAAGCACACACATACACCCTCCACCCTTGGTGTGGGAGCTGGGTGCATACTCTAGTAGAGAATATGTTTTTTGTAACTAATAATTAGTTTGCAGTAATTGGTGTAGCTGAAAGGTATGTGCAAGGAGTGGTGGTTCCTGGATTTCCCTACAGGGGGCGCTGAGGGGTGGCCCCCTTCTCGGAAATTCTGGGAAGAGGTTGGAAGAGGAAGACGCTGCATTTGCTTAGGGCCTTTGCTTGGCTTAGGGGTGCATGTAGGGTGTGATGGTGATCCCTCAGGCAGGTAGAGTCCCCCCAACCCCAGCCACCTCTCGGTATGGTCTCTAGGTCCAAGATGCTGCCGGAGCGCAGGTGTTCCCTCTGGCCAGAAGCCAAAGCTTGGAGGAGGGGAGAGGCGAGGCAGGCACCCAAACCCTGCTGTGTGGGAAGCAGCCCCAGCATCTCAGAGAAGGGAGCAGAAAGAAGGCTGCATGCACTCACCCCTCCAAACCTTCAAGCCCCACGCCCCAGCCTCTAAACCTCCTTCACAAAGCCTCGAAAGCTTCAGGGCCTTGGCTGCCAACAGGCCCGAGCACAGAATGCCCTCCCCTTCTCACCCCACCAAGCCTGACGCACCACCCCCCACCCAGGGCGCTGTCCATGCACCTGGCCTGGGAGGCACTTGCAGGTGAGGTTTATGGATTCTTCCCCACTGGGTGCTCTCCCCAGGCCTGTACCACCGCCTCTACCAGGGGCTGAATTGTGTCTCCCCACCCCCCAAATTCATATGTTGAAACCTTAACCCCCAATGTGACTGTATTTGGAGATGGGGCCTTTCGGGACACAATTAAGGTAAAAAAAAGTGAGGCCCTAATCTAATAAGATTATTGTCCTTTTAAGAAAAGACACCAGAGATATCCCTCCCTCTTCACACACAGAGGAAAACTATGTGAAGACCTAGAAGGTGGCCATCTACAAGCCAGGAAGGGAGTCCTCACTAGAATCAGTAAAAGGACCTTGATCTTGGACTTCCAGCTGCCAGAAGGGTTTTGTTACGACAACACAAGCTGACTAAGACATGCTTCCTGCTCCCTTACACCTGCCACATCTTCCCTAGCCCTCCCCCATCGCCACAGCTCCAGCACGGTGCTTCCTCATTCGACCCCTAGACCCTGTCTGGATTTTGCGCAGGGTTAGATTGGAATGCCATAGGTTAAAAAAAAAAATCCATTGCTGTCTCCTCATCAAAGGTCACTGATGTGTAGAAACTTGAGCAGGAGGCTAGATCCATCAAGAATTTGCTGAAGGACCAAACCAGGGGGAAAAAGTCTGGATTTTTTGGCTAAAAATAGAAAGTGTCGTGCTGTGGTATATTCAGTCCTGCATAGGACTGCTATTAGAATTGTACATTTCGTGATATCAAGGGGGGTGGGGAACACAAAACCTTCCATCAGGCACAAGAAGCAGCAACAATTTTGACTCATGTAGCCTTTCCATTTAAATAGGGACAGGAAAAAAAACCCCACAGTCTATTCTAAAAAAATCATACAGTGATTGTCTGAGCTATAGTTTTCTTTATTAAATATGTATTGTTTAAATTTGTTGAACAATAACATTTTGGGCTACGGAATGCTCAATTTCCATGGCACTAATTAAAACCAGCACATGTGTTTCTAAGTGATTTGTCTAGACAACGAATGATGCAAGCTGTAGTCTACTCCCTTTTTATGGAATAATCAGTTCTGTTCAGTTGAAATTTCTTTGTATTTAGCTGAATTTAATAATACCTTTCATTAGGATTCACTTCTGTACTCCATTGGAAATTTACATTTCATTGTTGGCTGTGCACCTATCCGTGCAGTGAGCTGCCCCTGGGGCCCCAAAGAACTGATTGACCAGAAACCCACCAACTCCTGTCTGAATAAACTGTCCCTGGGAGTCCAGTGCAGGAGGTTGGCTGGGTGGGAGGGGTGTTGAATCGAGAAGAGGGGTGGAAGAGAGAATGATGTAAAACTGAATCATCGGGAAATGTCAGTTTTGTCCCGGCTCCTGAGCTGCTTTTTTCTTTTCTATGCCTCAGTTTTTTCATCTGCAAAATGGAACTTTCCTTCCTGAGTGCAAGATTTTATAAGGAACAAGCAAAATAATGAGTGTGAATGGGCTTCATGAGCTATAAGATGCTGAACATGTGAAGGCAAAGGGGGGAAGAAGGTAGGGACTTGGACTTCTTGGATGCCCGTCCCGCTGTGGGCATGTGCCTTTGCACCCTCACACCTCCGCCTCTCTGGCTCCATTCACTGTAAGTCATCCAGCTCAGGTCGTGAGTGGGAGGACTGTGCACATGACAGGGCCACCACACGTCCCAGATATGTACAAAGATGTCAGAGATGCTTGGCAAGGACAGCTGCCCTAGCCGCTGGCAGGTAGTACCCCCTCTGGGCCTGAGATTAGGTTGCTTTGACTTTCTTAAAAGAAAAGCACATTTAGAAAACAGACAATGGGACTCTCATGCTTCAGGCCCCACCAGTTCAGAGTAGAGCAGTCCCCAGGAAAGGGGTGGATGTTGTTTGCTTTTGAACTTGCTTTTAAAGCACACTGGGAGCATAAAAGAAAACTCTTTTTTTTAAAGATTTATTTATTTGAGAGAGAGCACATGTGTGGGGGGAAGGAGAGAGAGAGAAAATTCCAAGCAGACTCCCTGCTGAGTGCAAAGCCCGATGCAGGGGTGGCATGGGGGAGCTAGAGCCCACAACCCATGAGATCAAGACCTGAGCCGAAATCACGAGTCAGATGCTTAACCAATTGAGCCACCCAGGTTCCCTGAAGACTCTTTTAAAAACAAGTGCTTCAGTATTTTCCTTTTCTTTAATTGCAAAACTAACATATACTCATTGTAAAAATTTGAAAAATGGGAAACCCCATATTTGCATTCCCCAACTTCCTATTCCCCAGAGGTCAGTGTTGTACATAGCATATTAGTTTTCTGTTCTTGTGTAATGAATTACCACAAACTTGGCAGTTTAAAATGACAAACATTTATTATCTTATAGTTTCCATGAGTCTTGCTGAGGCTTAGCTGTGTCCTTTGCTCAAGGTCTCACAAGGCTGCAAAGTGTTGGCTGGAGCTGGGGTCTTATCTGAAGCTCAGGTCCCTCTTCCCTGCTCATGTGGCAAAATTTCCTGAAACTATAGGACTCATGGAGCCTTAATCTTCTTTGAGGCCAGCAGCAGAACCTCTTTGATCTCAGCGAAGACTTGACTCCTCTTTTAAGAAGCTTACCTAATTAGGCCAGGCCCACCCAGAAGAATCGCCCTTTAATTAACTCAAACATACAATATTGCATTACTATTTACATTAGCACCCCCCCCCCAAAGAAATACTTAGGTATAAATCTGACAAAATTTAAACAAGTTCTGTATGAGGAAAACTACAAAACTCTGATGAACTAAATATATGGAAAGTTATCCCATGTTCATGGACAGGAAGATTCATTTTGTCAAGATGTCAGTTCTTCCCAACTTGATCTATAAATTCGGTGCGATCCCAATCATAATCCCAGCAAGTTATTTTGTAGATATTGACAAACTCATTCTAAAGTTTATATGGAGAGGCAAAAGGTTCACAATAGCCAACTCAATATTGAAGGAGAAGAACAAAATCAGAGGACTGACACCACCTGACTTTAAGACTTACTATAAAGCTACAGTAATCAAGATAGTGTGGCAGTAGAAAAAAAAATCCACAAATATTCAGTGGAATAGAGTAGAGAGCCCAGCAATAGACCCACATAAGCATAGTCATCTATTCTTTGACCAAAGGGCAAAGACAATACAAAACAAAGATTAGTCTTTTCAACAAATAGTGCTGGAACAACTGGACATCCACATGTGACAAAATGAATCTAGACACAGGCTTTACTCCCTTCACAAAAACTAACTCAAAATGGATCACAGACCTAACTCTAAAACACAAAACTATAAAACTCCTGGAAGATAATGTAATAGAAAATCTAGATGGCCTTGGGTATAGTGGTGCCTTTAAAGATATAACACCAAAGGCATGATCCAGGAAAGAAATAACCAATAAACTGGACTTAACGAAAACTAAAAACTTCTGCTTTGAAAAAGACAATGTCAAAAGAATTAGAAGATGATCCACAGACTGAGAGAGATATATTTGCAAAAAACACATGTGATAAAGGACTGTTATCGAAAATATACCAAGAGCTCTTTAAAACTCAACCAGAAGAAAATGAATAACCTGATTTAAAAATGGGGTACACGAGAATTCTATACTTTCCAATCAATTTTGCTACAAACATACAGCTGCCTTAAAAAATTAAGTTTATTAAATGTTTTAAGTAAGTAATGACTTTAAAACAAATCTATGTGAGTATGTATGTCCAAGTCCAGTGTCTTCACTGAGGATTAGCTGCCATGTAAGAAACCCCATCCCCAGATCAGCACAGGGGAAAGGGAACTTGAGACATGGAGACAGTCAACGCCTGTTGATACCCCACAGAATTCAGCAAAGGGCCCGCCACACATGTGGGCTCAGCCCCCAATGTTAATACACCTTCAGAGGCCCTCAGGGTCCCACCCTGGGAAGCGTTTGACAGATGCTTGTCTCTCGGTGCCCCCAACTCCTCATCTGCTCCTGGCCAGACAATGGGAAGAGAGGGGGTGTCATGGGTCAGAGGAGGAGAGAAAGGGAATGGTGTGGAATGAGGAAAGTGGTGTAGGCTGAACCGGGAGCAGAGTGGGAGGTGGGACGGATAGAGGGAGGGAAGGTGGATAGGAATAAAGAGAAAATTCAGGAATGTCTTCTCATGTTTTGAAGAAAATGTCATGTCAGGCAGGACTTGATAATTACTGTCATTTGGGGGATGTTTCAGTGCAAGAGAACCAAATAATTATGATGTCATGAGCTCAGTGCCTTTCCTCCTAGTCAGTATCCAGTCATCAATGTATATGGTGTCAGTGTCCTTGGGAGCCTCCTGTGCATTAGTCACACCATGCGTTGCACAAGCAGAGCCCTGCGGGGGCAGAAGTTTCTTCCTCATATAGCTATAACAACTAAATAGGACTTCCCAGGTGTACAGCCGGACCCTGGGAGATGCCAAGTTTCCAGAAAACTTGGTGCTCCAGAACCTCAGAACTGGAAGGAAACAGATCAGCTAGGTGAACTTTTCACCCACTGTATCCTTCCTAGCAGGCACTCGGTCTCAACTTGGATGCCTCTAGAGAGGGGGAGCTCATTCTATGAAGGGAACAGGGAGGGGTACAACATGAAAACTCTTGAGAAGAGAAGAGGCCTTGTTCTACTTTCTGATGGTGAAGTCATTCCATGCCCTGAGGTCGTGAAGGCAATATCTTTCTAGACAGGTTGGATCTCTAGTCGAAAACTAAGCTTTGAGTCCCACCTCTGCCATGTACTGGCTGTGTGCCCTTGGACAAGTCACTTTGCCTCCTTGAGTCTCAGTCAGCTCTTCTACAACATAGAGATAATACTCACTAGACCCATGTCAGATGGTTATTTTGAACAATAAAGGAAGCACATTGTGAACTATCATGCGAAGAGTTTCCATCATTGCAACTATTTTTTATAATATTGGCATTGAAATGAGACCTAAGTAATCAGATTTAAGTTTCTTTGTTTTCCAAGATAAGTGAGCTCTAATGTCCTTGTCTGTAAAAATATGCTAACAGTCAGATGGGAAAGGAAGCAGAAAGAGGTTGGGTATTGGGAAAATGCTCACACCCATATTTTGTTCTGGTGCGTTGTGAGTGCACTAACACAGCATTGCTCACTGTGTTCACCTCTCTGGCTTTCATTCCACTGCCCCACAGTGTGTGGTAGCCTTGGAGTCTGGATAGGATGACTCCCACCCCAGTTTCAAAGGGATCCCCATCATTCTGAGCCATTAACATCACCCCCTTGACATGTATATCTCCCTTCCCCCATGAATGTTCTAGGGAAAGGTGAGTGGCCCAGCCACAAATCTCTCACAGTATTTCCCTGGCCATGGGGATGAGGAGTGGACAGGATCTAAGTTGCTCCAATCAAAGTAGAACAAAAGATGTTTGTTGGATGGATGAGGCAAGAGGAGCTCCCCCTTCTGGATCTGAACGTGCAAGCGTAGTTTTTCTGAAAGCTGGTGGCATTCATCTTGCAACCTTGAGAACAGCCAGCCTTCAGATGAAGTGGACGTGGTCAAAGACGGAATGGAGAGACAGACACAAATGTCCTTGTAGTGTTAAAACACCTAGATCAAACTGATCCTGAAGCTAGACTAGTCTTGATTTTTTTAGTCGAGGGAGTCCATAGGCTCTTTTTATTGCTTAAACCACTTTAGGTTGCAAATTTCAGCATCACTGTTACCAAATTTTGTACAAGGAAATGTAATCATTACATGAGACTTGAGATCTGCAATTGGTTGAATGGAAGCTAGCAAGTAGATAGGATTTGAGGTTGATATGTTGGCATTCTTGGTTTGCACATGCAGAACAGGTGCTTAACAACAATCTGTGGTTCCCTGGGATACAGACCATATTTTACCAAGGCCATAGCACTGGGGTAAGCTTAGAAGGGAATTGTTAGACATTGAGGCGGCTGGTTGCTTCTTGCAGCCTTCCATGGTGTCCTTCAAGGAGACAAGCCTAGGGCCGAGGGGGACCCATCTGAAAGCAGAAAGCAAAAGAGAAAATGTAACTTTGCTAAGGGAAGACTTCTCTGCTGTTTTTAGCAAAACTAGACTGCTATCCTAAAGAGCCAAAGGCCCAGGAATCTGGAGCTTTCCAGAGCTGGAGAAGTCAGATCCTTTTAAAAATTCTTCTACTGGGAGCAGGAACAGGGGCAGAAAGCATAGCAGAAGAGAGAATCCATTTGGGTCCTGTGCTTCTTTTTCTTGGACCCACTGAACAGGGATGGGGACAAAGGAAATGTCACGGACATGGCCACTGGTGCATCTTGGAGCTAGGCAGCCATCCTAATTGTGCAGAGCTGATCTTGGAGCAGGTTTTGCTGGGTGGGATGTGATGGGAGGTGGGGAGGACTAGATGAAGTGAGCCTGAGCTAGGCAGAAAATAGAGAAAGCCCACTAGAAGCATCCAGAAAGACAAGAAAGACTTCAAAGAGTAAAATCCAGTGGCCAGGAAATAATCCTTGACCAATTTGCCTACAATCCAGCCTGGGGCTGCCAGTGGCCAAGAACACAGGTCTCGCTGATCAAGCTGAAAATTTGGGCTCAGGGTATTCACTGAGGGCCCCGAAGGCCAAAGCAGGATGGAATGCTCAGACCTGGTTTGAGGGGCCAGCAGCGAGGTGCATGCTAACTGGGAGAGAAGGAATGTGGCTGCAAGTGGGAGAAGCAAGCAAGCAGGTGGTGGCTGGAAGGTCAAGGGAAGGACAGCATGGGCGGCAGGAAGCGGGGCAGACAAAGGGTCTGGACAAAGACAATCCAGCAAGAGGACACAGTTGTCCCTTTGATGTGGACTTGGTGGGCAGGGGGTTAGCTAGAGGAATTACTACCCATGCAAGGCCACTTGTCCCAGGCAACACGACCCTGGGGGTTGCAGTGCCCAGAACCCAAGACGTTGACCCCCAAGGGAGTGCAGTCCGGGAGAATGAGGGCAAAGTCCTTCCCGTCGGAGCCTTGCTCCATTAACTGCCGGGTCTGTCGATCTCTTTCCCTGGCCCCCACCCAGTAAGGACCTTAATGAAAACCACTTTCAAGCAAAAAGCATACAGATCTAAAATCCACAAAAGCATTCATGAGTGTCTATAAATTACACCAAATATTTCCAGTCATGTATGCGGGGAAACGGCAGACAGAGCAGATGAAGAGAAGGCTCAAAAAAAAACCCATCATACATATATATACACACACATAAATATATATATTCCTATGGATGTGCCTACAAATAATCTGCATATTTCCACCTATGAAAAGCCTCCAGGCTTCATACAGCCATCAGACTCCCACCCCACCCTCCCATGGAAACACAGTTTGGAGAAGCAGCGAGAAGGGACATGATTTTGGTTCAGGAAGAAAGAAAGGCTGAGGCTCAGGTGGTGCTGTCTTCTGTGGAGAGGCCCCCCGTCATAGACACCACATGTCCAAAGTCAAATTCATCCTCATCCCCTCTCCTGGACCCCTATCTCCCAGTCACCCAGGCCAGGCACTCTGGTTCATCCTCCACTCGCCAAAGTGATCTTTGAAAATTCAAGTCTTTGTGCGTGTGTGTTTTTTTTAATATTTTATTTATTTATTTGTGAGAGCGAGAGAGCACAAGTAGGGGGAGCGGCAGGCAGAGGGAGAAGCAGGCTCCCTGCTCAGCAGGGAGCCTGATGTGGGACTGATCCCCAGGATCATGACCTGAGCCCAAGGCAGACGATTAACTGACTGAGCCACCCAGGCATCCCAAAATTCAAGTCTTTGGTGGCAGCCCTACTCTGAAGCCTTCAGTGGCTCTCTGCTGCACCCTGAGTCAAGTTCAAGGCCCTCAGTGTTGATCTCAAGGCCCCACTGAACCTTGGCTCCCAAACTGGGTGCAGTTCCTGGCCCCCTAGTCTTTTTTGCATATCCTTCCTGACTCCCTCTGCTAGATGCCCCGCTGATTCCCCTTCAAACTGCAACCCTGAGCCCTATCTCCATGGACCTTTGTCTGATCCCCAAGACATATGGTGCCCCTCCCAGGTTTCCCACGCTTCTTTGACCTGGGGCAATTGTTGATTACACATGCGTCTGTCTCCTTCTCTAGACAGTGAGCTATTTGAGGACAGATGCCCTCCATTTTGCCTTTGTGTCCTCAACACCCAGAATAAGATCTGGAGAATGTTTGAGGAGTGAAGGAATGGATGGATGGTTGGATGGACGGACAGAGGGATGGATGGGTAGGTGGATGGATGGATGATAGGTGGATGGTGAACGGATGGATGAATGGATAGGTAGGTAGATGGATGGATGATGGATGGATAGATGCCAAAGAGTCCAATTTTGAGGGACTATGCAGATAGGGCAAGTGGAAAGTACATGGAGAAGAGAATACTTCCCTGCATGGCGTGTGGAAAATGTTCTACAATGAAGAACAACACGAGGCTCCTCTCCACATTCTTTTGCCAGGGAATCACCAGGAGGGTAGCTTGGGGAATGAACAGGAGGGCAGTAGCCCGGGCAGGCAGAGACCTGGTTCTGAACATGACTCTTTCATTAAGCAGCCATGTGATCTCAGGCAAGTCACCAAACCTCCCAACAGCTAAGATTTCTCACTGGCATCGTTAGACTGGATGAACCAGCATGACCTTCTTTGCTCTGGAACCTTGAATGTGAAGGGCTCCACACTGGCGTAGGTTATGTTTGGGTTTCCAGATGAGAAAGAGCTGTCCTAGCCCCAGTTCCACTATTACCTGCTGTGTGACTGAGTGGATTGCCCATCCTCTCTGAGCTTCCTTTCCTCATGTCTAGAAGGTAGATGTAACAAGCCCCCCTCGGAGCATCCTGCAGGGATGGGAGGCGAGCACTCTGAAAGGACTGTGTACATGTGTGGCCCTACGGTTTACAGGTGGCCAAGGAAGGGCCCCGAGCGCTGGGTGGCCCATGGTCGCCACCTGGGGTGCTCTATCTTATCTGCCCCAACACTCTCCAAGGCCAAGTGTGTGCTAGCACTCCGAGCAAAGTCTGGAAGCAGGGCTGCTGTGTACTGACTTGCATGCTGTGCCCAGAACCAAGGCTCCTGGCAGAGGAGCTGAGTGGGAGCAGAAAACCAGCGCAGGCGGGCTCCCCTGGCAAAGCCATGCTCCCTGGGCTGGGGCTGCTTCTGCCTATGGGATGGGGTGCCATTTTCTTCACTGCCAGGCCATGTGCCTGCTGGGGTGGCTCCATCAGGGCGGTGCCTTCTCCTAATTAGCATAATGACTCTCTCTGGACTAGTGGCAGCCTCGTTCCTGAGTGCCTGAGAGGACTCTCAAAGTTCAGATTCATTGCTGCAGAGGGCCACCACCTAAGTCCCAGGTCTGGAACCCGAGGCCCTGCCTCCGCAGCCTTCCTAGTGCCCTCCCACCTATTATTGTGCCTCCCCGGCCTGTGACAGCCCTGTCATCTCTGGCTGGACCTCCCTGCCGCCGACAGCGCCATGGACCGACGGTCGCTTTGGACGGTATTATGCCTGGCAGACAGCACCTCCTGCCCAGCTGGGGTCCCTGACGGAGCCTGCCTGCATTGCTGTCATCACTAACTCGCTCTTCTGACAAGGGCTGGCCAGGGTCATCGCCCCTTCCATGTCCAGCATGTCCCAGGACAGGGAAGAGGACCTGCGACAGCATGGAGCCTGTTGGGTTCTCTGGAGGCAGCTGCCGCGGGGGGCTCACTGTGCCAGAGGTCAGGTAGAGAGGGACCCCTGAGGACCCTAGAGAGAGGTGGAGGGAGAGGCCAAGCTGCCCAGCCCCATGGGGAGCCCTGGGGTGTATCGGCCAGCAGAATGGGGCAGGATGGCTGGACTCTGAAGCCCCTCCTTGATCAGTCGCAGAAGGTGGACAGTCCTGGGAAGGGGGTGCCCCAGGCTGAAGCCGCTCTCCGTAGCTGCAGCGGGCCCGGGAAAGATGCAGCCACAGCTCTTGTTGGCGGGGGACCAGAGTGGCACAGCTCCCGGTCCTCCGTAGAGCTGAGGAATTTCCAGGTCCCTGATCTTTTTACAGAAGACCCATTTCACCCAGCTTTTGAGCCAAATAAGGGCAACGGCATCACGGCTCTGTCCTCTAGGGCTTTAAAACTACAGGTCTGTGCTTTGATCTCCAGGAAAGGCAAGCACGCACTTGGCAGAGAAGGTCTATCCCATTTGACACTGGGTGGCTTCAAAGAGTGGGTGCCTTCCGTTGCACCTGAGCTCTTATCGGGTGCTAAGCAGGGGGCATGGTGGGTCTGAGCCCCCACCTGGCAGCTCACATTTCCCATAACCCCTGGGATCGACTTCATACTTGCAAAATATCCGCAGATTAATGACAGGGAGGTGTTAACCACCTGCAGAAGGCTTTCCAAAATAGTCAAGACATTTAGACACTGAATCAGTCCAGATCTGTCCCTCCGGATTGGCCTAGCCTCCAGCTCTGGGCCATTTGTAGGGCTGTAGCCTGGGGTACCCACTTTGTCCAGCCTTGGCCACACCTCCCCCAGGAAGGCCACAGGCATGGCCTACACAGGGGGCTGGCTCTAGACCATACTGTCTGGACTTGTCCTCTACCCCAGTCACTGCCTGAGTCCACCGTGGCCACAGCCACACCGACCTGGTTCCTCCTACCACCTCTGGGCTCAGATGGAGCTAAGTTGTGGTTTCCCCAGTGGTGGCCCTTAGAACTCAATGATATGACCCAGAACTGTGAAAGAGTTAAAAACTATGAGGGTAAATTTAACCCTGGGAGACAGAAGTGGATTGGCTGGCTGATGACTTCCTTGTCCTTTCTAGAAACCCCCCACCCAGATGGATTGTTCCGTGATGCCGTGGTTCACGTGGCTTCTTCAGAAATATCAAGTGACTTTGAAATCAGCTCCCTTTGGGGCCGTTGCTGGCCTGCTCTTGCATTGCTTCGTATTTGCCTCCCCACTTTCTTGTCTCACTTTCCTTCCCCTCATCCTTGCTTCCCTGGAATTGCAATATCTCCTTTCCTCCCCAAAAAGTCTTGCCGCAGGCTCTGTTTTCTAGAGAATCTGGGCTAAAGCAGAGCTATTCCTAGACAGAGCTAAAGCTGCTGTCCTACAATTCGACTCCATTCGGACACGGGCAGCCTGGAGAGAGCATCCAATCCCACGGGGTAAGGGCTCCACCCCAGAAGACGGCCGGCCACCGACCCCTTCCGATGCTAGCTGCAAATCTAGGGCATCACCTGTGCTTCTGACCAGCTGCCCACAGATTAGAGGTTCCCACCACCCCCCTCCTTGGGTTCAGTCCATTTGCTAGAGTGGCACACAGAACTCAGAGAAACATTTCACTTGCTAGATCGCCAGATTATTATAAAAGGATATAACTCAGGAACAGCCAGGTGGAAGAGATGCACGGGGCTGAGTATGGGAAAGGACGAGGAGCTCCCCCGCCACCTCCAGGTGTACGGCTCTCCTAGAGCTCCACATGTTCCTTGACCCTCTCCTTCTGGGTTTTTATGGAGCTTCATTACATAGACACAACGGATAAAATCATCGGCCATTGGCGATCGAACCCAATCACCAGCCCCTCTTCCCTCCCAGGGGAGTAAAAGTGCCAACCCTGTCATCACAGGGTTGGTTTCCCTGGCAGCAAACCCTCCTCCTTGGGTGTTTCCAAAAGTCACTCCGTTAACATAACAAGACACCTTTATTGCTCTCATCATTTACAAAATTCTAAGGGTTTGGGGAGCTCTATGCCAAGAATGGGACAAAGACCAAAAATGTAAGTGACCTCGTTCGAAGGAGCGTCTTTGTAGATGTAATCAGTATAAGGTGAATTATGAATTATGCTGCACACTTACCCAGTATGACTGGTGTGCTTGTAAGGCTCATGTCACCCTTCCCACCGCACCCTCAGTGCAGCAGGATAGGGGACTCCTCCCTGGGACAGCGTGCGCCTTCTAATATCCGTTCCCTCCCTTCTTCTGTCTAAATCATCTAACCAGTCTGATTGGTATGCAAGTCTATAAACTGGACATATCAGAATAGAAACTACATCATAAGGATGTTGTGAGATACATGGGAGATGATGAATGTGAAAATTCTCAAAAACCAAAGGTGCGGGGACGCCTGGGTGGCTCTGTCAGTTAAGCGTCTGACTCGTCACTCTCTCTCTCTCTTAAAAAAAAAAACCACCACCAAAAAAACCAAAAAATAAAGAACAAAAAACCAAAGGTGCCACACAGCATTCTTCATCATGTCATCCTTCTGGCCATATCAAGCTATCTGTGTAAGACCAACTCTGGCATTTCAAGGTTGGAACAATAACCTGGTGGTGTGTGCAACTGTGTTCCATATGACCATGACCTTCCCAGCAACTCATTGGCCACTGGGTGTTTAAATGGTTGCAGAGCTCCTGAAATAATTTGTAATCAACAGAACTTCTAAGGTTATCTTTTCGTCATTTTTTGTTGTACGAAATAAATATGGAGATAAAACTGACCGTTCACAAATAACCCCTTTTGCCCACAGAAGGTTCTCTTGACTCAAGAGGAGCAAAGGAAAAGGTCATGCCCAGGTTTGGCACTAATGTGCGCGACTCTGCGTCCATTACAGAAGCTTGTTCCATTCGGACACGGGCAGCCTGTGATAATTCCTCAGGGTTGGATGTATTTTGGAACGAGATCTTTTTTCAAAATTTAAAAAAAAAGTAATGCAGCCTATATTCTATATGTTACATGATATCACCAAGAGGTCTAGCGATCTGGGCTGCACCCTGTAATCAAACACATCAATATTTCTGCGGAATAAGCTTCCGTGGCTCAACAGGTATCTGTCAGCCCGCATGCTGAAATCAAACATGTAAACTCAGAGACGTTAGCCCAGATAAACACCACCTGCCTCTTCATTTTCTAAGACGGCTTTTTAATCTCTCCAAGTTGGAAGGAAATGTTCTTCCTAGACACTGAGCACTTCTTGAGGAACGGCTCTTGCCGTGGGAGTGGAATCCCCCTCCTGCCCTAGCCCCCTGCTTTGGCAGGTGTTAATTATACCCTTGATCAGAGAGAAACATCTGCATGCTTCAGCATGGAGGGAAGCAGCAATTTGCAGCTCAGCAGGCAGTGGATGGGAAATTGCTGGAGTCTTGCTGGCCGCGTGGGAACCATCACTGAGGTTCCCCATCACTGTGGCTCCCCACCCTCAGCAAACAGACAGGCTCCCCTTGTGTCTCTGGAGCACATAGGGGTGCGGAGGGCAGCCTACAGGAGGAAGCCCCCGGAATGCCCGGCGTTCCTCCTCCTCATATGCAATTTTTCGTTCTCTTTCCACCAAAAGAGTCAGGTCTATGGAATTGTTACACTGCACAATCCTGGATTGGCCATCCTGAAAGTCTTTTCATAGGTTTGTGGCATTCTCATTTGGTGGTAGTACTAGCCCTGACTTGATGTGCCCTGTATCCTTCCCACTTGACGTGCATAATGCTTAGATTCTTCCGCAGAAATATTGATGTGTTTGATTACAGGGTGCAGCCCAGACCGCTAGCCCTCTTGGTGATCGTGTAACATACAGAATATAGGCTGCATTACTTTTTTTTTTAATTTTGAAAAAAGATCTCATTCCAAAATACATCCAACCCTGAGGAATTATCAACTTGTATTCAGGCGATATTTGAGAACTACCTGACTCTGTCTACCCAGATTCAAATGAACACTTACCAGACAGACAAGAGCACAACCTGAGAGTTTTCCTGATGTCCCTACACGTTGGCCATTTCTATCCACTATTCCCTGAGGGTAAGGATAAGGTGGGCACAATCGGCCCCACCTCTCCCTTGTTGTGCCCACTTCCCCATTGGGGACTCAGTTTCCCCGTCAATTAAATGAGGACCTCTACTTCCTAACATCTAGTCCTTGAGTGTTCTTGGGCTCTGAAACACCAACCATGAATCCCAGTGTTATAGACTGAGTACACGTGTCCCCTCAAAATTTATGTTGATGCCTAAGCCTCCCCCCACCCCCGTGTGCCTGTATTTGGAGATGGGGCCTCAAGGAAGTAATTCAGGTTAAATGAGGTCTTAAGAGTGATCAACAGGATTGGTACTGTAAGAAGAGACACCAGGGAACACCCTTTCTGTCTCCCTGCCATGTGAGCACCCTTCACGAAGGCAGCCGTCTATGAGCCAGGAAGAGGGTTCTCAGAGAGACCAAATCAGCAGCACCTTGATCTTGGATATCCAGCTTCCAGGACTGTGAGAGCTCAATTTCTGCTGTCTAAGCTCCCCAGGGTTTTGTTATGGCAGCCCAAGCAGACTAAGCCCGAGGATGATTGTTCTAGATTCACAGATGAGAAGAGTAAGTTCAGAAAGGGGACATCGAGTCTTAAAGGTTGAGGGAGAAATTTGTGAGCAGCTGAGGGAAGGGAACACTCTTCGGCTAGAAGCCCAGGGGCAAGGAGATATAGAGAGGCCGGCATATTCAGAGCACAAGGCAGTGCCCAGGGGACAGGACTCGGGGCGTCATCCTAAGGCAACCATATGCTTTGAAAAAAATTGGGGCATATGGTCTGGCACGAATCTGTAAATGAGCCTCAGTCTGGGAAATCCAAGTTAGGAGGTGTAGCCTGCAGGCCAGGAGGGGGTGGCAGAGCGCAAAAGCCTCAGGCCTGAGGATGTCCATGGCCTCTACCTGGTCAGCAATACCTGAGGTTCTTTTCACCTGAACACAGTGTTATGAAGACAACCAAAGGAGGGGGGCCCGGGTGGCTCAGTCGGGCGCTGGTTGAACATCCGAATCTTGATTTCGGCTCAGGTCATGATCTCAGCGGGGAGTGTTCTTGAGATTCTCTCTTTCTCTCTCTCTCTCCCTCTAAGATAAGTAACTAAATCTTAAAAAAAAAAACAAAGACAACCAAAGGAATAGCGATAGTTGGGGAACGCTGACCCACAGCACAGAATGAACAGAGCGTACTAAGTCATCAATGCAGTACCCCAAGTGGGGATCCCCTATTTCCAGCTACTCTCTCTGCTGGTGACTGGGTATGCCATGTCCTTTTCCTCTTCCTTGCTACTGTTTTCTGCATTAACCACAGATCTACTTCTTAATCTCAGGAAGATCCACAAGGAACATCTCAGGGCCCTAAGCTGAAATATACTATGAAAGAGTTCTCAGTATCTTCCTCTGGACCTATCTTCCATTGGTTGATTTTCTTGTTCCCCATGGCCCTGTCTTTTTCTGCCCTTGAATAAATGTCTGCAAGGAACCCCCCCATACAAATGGGCACCTCTATTCTCTGGGCAGCCACCGTGAGAATCTTGATTGGGGGTTTAGAAGAAAAATGACATCCGGGCTGATTCTCCGAAAGTTCGCCATTACAAGAAGTCCCTTAAATGATAATTGTTGACTTTTTCCATTATCAACCACCCCCACCACCCCCCAGGCAGCTGGGCCTTAAAACCATCTGCTGACTGCCTCCCCAGGGTTGGTTCCTTAACTGTTCTGTCCTGGGTAACATCATGCATGTGCATATGTGCACGCATGCACACGCGCACATTTGCACACACACCCTAAAACCGCGGATATTCATCGGACACTGTGTGCAAGGCAGTGGGGGCCTGATAAGAGACAATACTTGCCCTCAAGCCAAGACAGTCCTCTTGGAAAGGGAGTGTGTAAATATGTGAAAAACGAATTTGCAAAGCAAGAGTTAAATAACACCAGCCCCCATGGAAGAGATAATCCCTCAGACAGATAGCTTAATCTTTAATGAAGTTATCACCCCACTAGCCCAATGGGCCCCACAACAGCTCCAAGAAACACTCAAGGCTAAAAAGGCAAAGGCGACAGAGCAGTGAAGAAGGACGAGGGGTTAAACCAGGGGGTTCTGAGTGGTGAGAAGGCTGACTGGCCTCTGAAAGCTATCAGCAGGCACAAATGTTTCATTTGTAGCCTTGGCAGCTGTCTGTACCAAATAAACAGCTCAACAAATAGACCTTAATTTTGAAGGTTTTTAAATGGGAGCGGTGTTGATTTACCCAGCGTCTGACTTGTGCAAAAATCAGCCGTTTGAGCTCTAGAGCACTCTGTTCCCCATCTCCTGGGGTACATGGGCTTTTTAAAGGAACTAGCCAAGCACCCAAATCTCTTTAAGCAGGACGAGGCTAAGAAGTGAGCTTCTCTGACTCAGCCATGCCGGTTCCTGAAGGGGTTTCCGCACAATCCTCAGACAGTGGGTGCTGAGCCCTTTCTGATGCCAGCAGGCACAAGAAAGCCAATGGGGGTCAGACCCCAGCAAGAGCAGACTCGAAGCCTGGGAAGCTGGGACAGGGCAGCTTCTGATCCGGGACTCTTCCACTGAAAGAGTCCCGGATCCATGAAAGCCAGGGCTCCACCCCCACCCGCATGCCATTTTCTTTCCTCCTCTTACCGTTGGCACATCAAAAGGGGAGAAGATTGAGCACTTAGATCTGTGGTCCAGCCTGTGGCAGTGGGGGCTCTTGGGGGCTAAAGGCTGCTGGCAGGACTCTCATAGGGAGGATAGCGATGTATCATATCGATGTGCATATTGATATTGATCCAGCCACCATCCATCCACAATGGCTCCCCTGAACATTTCCGAGCGCCCCCACCATGCTCCTCGCCCTGTGCTAGGTGCTGTTGAGAAGGTATAAATGAATCTGATGAGATGTCTGCCATCCAGGACCTCACATAAACACCCATAAGGACATAACTTACGTAACCCCCACAGTCTGCTTAAAACTGTGGTTGGGCCACTGGCTCCAAAGCACTGTGAAGTTGGACAGACCCAGGTTCAAAGCCCAGCTCTGCCACTCACCAGCTTTGTCTTTGTAAGCCTCAGATTTCTCACCAGCAAACTTCCACATCAAGTAACTGAAACTGGAAATGATCACGTGTGTGAAATCTCTGAGCACACAGTAGGTCCTCAATAAAAGCTCATTCCCATTCTCCTTCCCATTAGATGATGACTATGAGCCTAATACAGGTCTACAGGATGGAAAGTGGAGACGAGGATATAACAAATCCTGACAGGATCAGGAAGGACCTCTTATGCCTTCCCTGAGAATTTCATTCTGCCCAAAGCACTCCGCTTCCCTCCAGTGTCTTAGCCACGTATCCCCAGACGCACAGCGGGCATCAATAAAGATTTCATTAATGTTCTTTTGGTATTTCCCAAGTCAGTAGCAGCGTCTGCAACTTCCGGTGGCTCTATGGTTCTGTTCCTTTCTCAGCAATCTCCATCATTTTTTAGGGTATGTGCACACCTACTCTAAAGATCCAGCCACAGAGAGGGAAATAAGCTTCTATCATGTAGACAATCCAAGGAAGGTAGTGCTCTTTTATTAGTTTCCTCAAGGCCTGGTGCTCACAGTCATCTGCAGTATCTACTTTAATCCTCCTAACAATGATGGAAGAGGTGATGCTGTGGTTGAATGTTTTCGCCCCCCCACCCCACCTCCGATTCATATGTTGAAGTTCTAACTCCCAGTGTTAGAAAGTAATTAAGGTTAAATAAGTTCATAAAGGTGGGGTCCTGATCCAATAGAATTAGTGCTCTTATAAGACGAGACACCAAAGAGCTTGCTCTCTCCCCCCCTCAACCCCCCCCCTCCCCCCGTGAGGACACAGCAAGGAGGTGGCAGCCTGCAAGCCAGGGAGAGTGTGCTCAGCAGAAACCAACTCCACGGCACCTTGATCTTGGACTTGCAGTCTCCGAAACTGTGAGAAAACTAATTCTGTTGTTCAAGCCCTCTCAGTCTATAGTATTTTGTTAGGGCAACCCAAGCAGACTAAGACAGAAAATAATTATTCTAGTTTTACAGGTAATAAAAACAAGTGCAGAAGGTGACATGACCTGCCTGAGACCACCCAGTTGCCAAATGGCAAAGCCAGGACTCGGGCCTGGGTGTGCTAGACCTCCCCAGGCTGGTGCTCCTTGTACATTTTCACAGCTGCCTCTTTTGATGGCCACAGACTGTGTGTGCAAATGTGGTTGGAATCCCGAGGATCTGATGTGTAGGGCAAGTATTATCCAACAAGATCCTGAGAGCCCTAAGTCCATGGGATGTGCTATGGATCCAACTGCATCCCCCAAAAAAGCTATGTTGCCTACCAACACCTTGATCTGCTCGCCAGTCTTTTCTGTTGATGATGGTGGGGGAAAATTCAACTTTACCTTCACTTAATCACTTCTGATTTTAAACTTTGATTCTTCTGGATATTTAGTCAAATTCAGATTCTTCCCTTTCCCCTTACCCTCCGTAGGAGGACATCTGTGTGTGAGGGCAGCTCAAGTCACATCTGGTGCCCAGCAAGAAGGTGGACACCTGTTCTCAAGCATCATGACCTGGCACCCATGGGCTCCTCCTGCAGGCAGGCCACACACCACACAGCCTCCACATCACTGCCCACCCCCAGGCCTTCTCTGGTCTATGACCCTCACATCAGGTCTGATAGAACTCAGTGATGCCCCCCAAGCAATGCTGAAGTCCATGCAAACTTGTGGCAAAAGACCTGAACAGACACCTCACCAAAGAAGATACACAGATGGCAAATAAACGTAAGATTCTCAACATCTTATGTCATTAAAGAATTCTAAACTAAAACCACAGTGAGATACCACTACACCAATTAGAATGGCCCAAACCCAAAACACTAGCAACATCAAATGCTGGTAAGGATCCAGAGAAACAGGAATTTGTATTCATTGCGGCTGGGAATGCAAAATGACACAGTCACCTTGGAAGACAGTTTGGTAGTACAAACTAAACATATTCTTACCCTATGATCCAGCAATTGTGCTCCTTGGTATTTACCCAAAGGAGTTGAAAACACATGTCCACATAAAACCTGCATGTGGATATTTATAGCATCTTTACTCATAATTGCCAAAAGTTGGAAGCAACCAAGATGTCCTTAAGTAGGTGAGTGGATAGACTGTGGTTCACCCAGAGAATGGAATATTATTCAGCATTAAAAAGAAATGAGTTATCAAGCCATGAAAAGACATAGAGGGACCTTAGATATATATTGCTAAGCAAAAGAAGTCCATCTGAAAGGCTACACATTGTATCCTCCCAACTGTATGACATTCTGGAAAAGGCAAACAATGGAGACACTGAAAAGAGCAGTGGTTGCCAGGGGTGAGGCAGGAGAGATGAACTGGCAGAAAAGAGAGGATTTTTAGGATGAAAATACTCTACATGATATAATGATGGATATATGTTACTATACATTTGTCCAAACTCATAGGCTGTACAACACCAAGAGTAAAT
Organism: Neomonachus schauinslandi; assembly: GCF_002201575.2. Taxonomy (NCBI): domain Eukaryota; kingdom Metazoa; phylum Chordata; class Mammalia; order Carnivora; family Phocidae; genus Neomonachus; species Neomonachus schauinslandi. The sequence goes on along the minus strand of NC_058412.1, from coordinate 7,951,884 downwards.
CCTAATATAAACTATGAAACTTTAGGTAATTATAATATGTCAATGTAGGTTCTTTCTTGGTGAAAAAATGAAATCTATTCCGGTGAGTGGTGTTGATAATGGGGGAGGCTGAACACATGTGGGGACAGAAAGTATAAGGGAAATCTCTGTTACTTCTCTTCAATTTAGTTGTACACCTGAAACTGCTCTTTAAAAAAAGTCTTAGGGCACCTGGGTGGCTCAGTTGGTTAAGCGACTGCCTTCGGCTCGGGTCATGATCCTAGAGTCCCGGGATCAAGTCCCGCATCGGGCTCCTTGCTCAGTGAGGAGTCTGCTTCTCCCTCTGACCCTCCCCCCCCTCATGCTCTCTCTCTCTCATTCTTTCTCTCTCAAATAAATAAAATCTTTAAAAAAATAAAAATAAAAAATAAAAAAAGTCTTATGAGCTCCCCTCTACATGTTAGGTTGAGATGCTGCTCGATTCATGAATCACTTTATACAGCCAATTAGACCTTCTAAAAACATTAAAATAAAAAATAAGTAATTTAAAAAGTTTTTTTTTTTAATTTTGTGAGAATAAATAAATAAATCAGCAAACTAGGAATTGAAGAGATGTCTCAACCTGATAAAGGCATCTATGAAAAGTCTATAGTTAACATCTTACTTAATGGTGAAAGATGGATTGCATTCTCCCAAGGACTTAGAACAAGGTGAGGATGTTCACTGCTACTAATCACATTCAAGGAGACCAAGCCAACGCAATGAGGAGGAAAAATGAAGAAGAGGAGAAGGAGAAAAAAGACATACACATTGGAAAGAAAGTAAATTGCCTTTATTTAGAGATGATAAGATTGTCCATGTAGAAAACCACAGAGTCTACACCAAAAGCTACTAGCTTAGCAAGATCACAGGACACAAGATCAGTGTACCAAAGTCAACTATATTTTTATGTACCAGCAATGAACAATCAGAAATAAGAATATATAATATTCATCTGTAATATAAATAAATATTTTTATTTAGGATAGAATCAAAAGCATGAAATATTTAGTGATAAAGTTTTTAATATATGTAGCTTTCCATATGCTGAAAACCACAAAACACTAAGTGAAATCAGAACAGATCTAAATAAATGGAGAGATATGTCATGGTCATGGATCAGAAGACTCAATTTTATTAATATGTCAATACTCCTAAAATTGATCTATCTATAGATTCTAGGTGATACAAATTCAAATCCCAACAGGCTCTTTTGTAGAAATCAACCAAAAATTTGTATTGCAAAGAAAAAAAATTAAAAGGGTCTGAGAATTTTGAAAAAGAAGAACAAAGTTGGAGGAATCACACAATTTGAATTTCAAAATTTAATATAAAGCCACAGTAATCAAGACAGTGTGGTATTGGTGAAAGAAAAGCCATATAGATCAATGGAACAGAATAGAGAATCCAGAGACAGAACTGTACATGTATGGTCCACTGATATTTCACTGAGGTAAAAAGAACATTTGTGGAGATTCATTTTCTCAACAAGTGGTGTGAGAAAAATGGGTTATCCCTAAGCAAAAAGAGAAAAAAGAAGAAAGAAAAGAATCTCAACCCCTACCTCACACCATATACAAAAATTAACTCGAAAAACATCATAGACCTAAATGTAGAACCTAGAACAGTAAAACTCTAAGAAAACATAAAAGGAAATCCTTCTGACCTGGGAATTAGGCAAAGGTTGTTTGTGTTTTATTTCACATAAGACACAAAAAAGTAGTCATCTAAATAGGAAAAAAATTGAACTTCATCAAAATTTAAAACTGCTCTTTGAAAGACACTTAAGAAAATGAAAAAAAAAAAATCCTAGACTGAAAAAAAATATTTTCAAAACACATATAATAAAACACAAGCCATATCCAAAATACTTCTGAAATCTCAAAATTCAACAAAACAAGTCAATTTTAAAATCAGGCAAAATATTTGAACAGATGCTCGCATCCACGGCCTCAGCAATAGAAAGGAAGGAACTCCTGACACATTCAACAACACGGATGAATCTTAAAAGCATTATGTGAAGAGACAGAAGTCAAACAGAAAGAGCTACTGTATGATTTCACATACATGGCTTTTAGAAAAAGGCAAAACTCTAAGGACACAAACCCAATCTGAGGTTCCCTGGGGCTGGGGGAGGGAGGAGTGACTGGCTTCAGAGGGGACACGGTCAACTTTGGGGATGATGCGAACACTCTGTCCTGATTGAGATGATATTTGCACAACTATATACATTTGGCAAATCTAACAAAACAGCACACCTCAGTTTTACGATATATCATTGACATCTCAATAAACCTGACTTAAAAGATGTCTTATTATTATTACCATATTCAGAGAATGTTTCCTTTTTTTTTAGCGAAAGTTTGTCATTAAAAGAGAGAAGGGAAACATTTATGCTAATTTCTTCTGATTAATACATGACTAAATACGTATTTTTGTATAAAAGAGCTATAAATAAAGATATATAACGCACTCACATGGTACCTTATGTACATCACCCGAAAAGGAACTTTTAGAATCACTGCTTCTATAATAGTCCCTGGCACAGAATAATGACGAGGAAGGTGATAGTTAGTAGCCACAGCCCTGATGTAAGCAGGGCTGGTATAATTGCTTCCATTTTATAAATGCAAAGATGAAGTTAGAACTCATGCCAAAGGTCACACGGCAGATCCGTGCAAACCCTGAACTTGAGTCCATGTCTTTTTTACCCCAGAGTAAACTGTAAATTTTCCTTCTTCTTCTCCCCAGAGGCCACAAAGCGAAAAGCATGAGGCACCATGTACGTCATCGCAAGCCCAGCTGAGGGAAAAATTGATAGGCAGGAAGTAAACTTGTTTATAGACCCTGTGGTTTATTTTGGGTGCTTTCCACAAACGAGCTCAGTAGGTGTGAAAACGCCACCCACGTCTCAGCACCTGGAGCCTGAGGCCCTGAGGCGGCAGAGCCCAGGTATGACAGGAGCGGGGACACACCAGATGCTGCTCTTCTGCGGCCCCCTTGGTCTGATGGGTTCTGAAGTGGAGACGGATGACCTGGACCCAAGTTCCCCTGCACCCCACATCTGCTGTGGTGTCTTAGCCTCGGGCCCCAGGACGGCTTGCCCCAGAGCCCCGTCCTCCCCAGGGCAGGCTGGAAAACACTGGCCCCAGTGTTGCGGTCCTGGAAAAGCTGACTCCTGTGTCCCTGTCCTGTAGACCTCCCCTTCCTCCCACCCCAGGGTCTCAGGGAGGAACCCCAATCCCCTTCCAGCCCCGGGGGGGTCTCCTCTGTGGTCACCTCAGCCCTTGGCTGGCTCCTCCATCTTGTCCATCCCAGGTAGCGTTTCCCAAAGTGAGCTGCTCTCCCCACCAGCTCTGAGGGATCATCGGGGAGCATTTTCAAAAGAATTCTGAGGAATAAAAATAAGTTCTTAGGAAATTCTGAGCTAAACAAAGTGTCATGGGGTGAGTTGTGTCCCCTCCAAAAGATATGTGGAAGTCCTAACCCCCAGTACCTCAGAATGTGACCTTATTTGGAAATAGGCTCGCTGCAGATGTAATTAGTCAAGATGAGGTCACACTGGAGTAGGCTGGGTCCTTAATCCGATATGACTGGTGTCCTTATAAGAAGAGGAGGGAGACACACGGAGGGGGAAGACGGCCATGTGATGACAGCCAGGAGGCAGAGACTGAGGGGCTGCAGCTTCAAGCGGAAGAACGCCAAGGATCGCCAGCCACACCAGAAGCTGGAGAAGGTGAGGGAGGATTCTCCCCTGCAGGTGTCATGGGGAGCATGGTCCCGCTGACACCTTCGTTCGGGACCTCCAGCCTCCAGAACTAGGGGAGAACACATTTCAGTTTTAAACCACGCGGCTTGTGGTGGTTTGTTACGACAGCCCCAGGAGACTCATACACAAAATTTAACATCTTCTTTACTTCTCGGAGATTTTAATAAGCTAACCTGCAAGAATTTCCAAGGAAGGGGGAATAAGCTCCACTTTCTCAATTTATTTTACCACAGAACGTTTTTCCTAAAAAACAAAACAAAACAAAAATTAGTGCTCCAGGAGGTGGTCTTTGGGAAATGGGGATTTTCAGGACTTATCTGTGGTATCTCAGGGAGATGACAGAGAATAAGGGGCCAAGCAGGGTCCACAGAGCCTGGTGCCCTCCCAGGGAAGGTGCTCCCTCTCACAGGCCCACCACCAGGTCCCACAGAGAACTCTGTTCCTATTCAGTTTAAGAACAAATGAATGAATAGGCCCCGTGATTGGCTGGCAGTGATGTCAACTGACAGATGGCTGACCCTCCACCTTCAGGGGTTCACTGTCAAAGGGAGGCCCCACAGGACATTTGCTTGCCTCTCTCGCATCTCCCACTGCTGCCTCACCCCATGCACACCCAGGGCTTTAGTTACACCAGATTAAAATGTCCATGCTCTCTCCCCCCTGGGCCTTTGCTCTTGCTATCTAGAATGATCCCCACTCCCACCCTGTGTCCCCTTAGTGGATTACCACTCATTCTTTAATGCCTCTCCACCAGCACCTTATGGATGGCCCTATTACAGACCTTGTGCCTGGTCTCGAGCCAGGGTGGCCTGGTAGCAGTGGGACCCAGTTGGAGAGCTGGGCCTCCGCGTCCTCACACCCAGCTCAGTCTGACCTCCGGCAACTTTCTTTGTCTCTAAAAATTTGTTTTCTCACCTATGAACAATACTTATCTGCAAGAGTTTTAGGAAAATAAAGTAATGTATAAAAGGTGCCAGGCATCTAATAGATGTAAATATAATAGTGTTGTTAGTACTATTTTTATTACAGGATTTTTTTTTTAGGGCCTGTCGTGCCAGCTGGACTGTGAGCCCCTTTTGGGGGGGCAGCGGGTGTCCTTCCTCTCCAAGCCCCAGCCCCCTTCCCCCACCCAGTGATCTCTGAAGCCAGCATTTGCACAGGCAATCAGGGAGCGACCCCCTAGGGCACAGCAGGCTGCAGGGGGTGCCGTCAGCTCTTCTTCCTGGTCTCCCACCTTCCCCCACGACTCGGGTGCACCTGCCACATTAGGGCCCTGACCTCCGGCTCTGCCCCTTCCCCGCCCCCACAAGCAAGCCTGACAGCCAAGGAGCATGGGCGATTGTGAGCAGGCCCGCGGCTCCCCTGGGACTCCACTGACCATCCGTGCCCACCTGGGCACCCCTTTCAGAGCAGGCAGCTTTTCCCACCTCCGAAAGTCCTTGTCATTTCCAGAAGCAAGCTGAAGCGACTGCAGCAGAGCTCACCCGAAGGAAGTGCCTGGGGAGCAAGTGGGCCGAGAAAGCGCACTAAGCAGCTCCAAGGTGTCTGGTCCCGGGGTGGCAGGGAGGGGTTCCTCCTCTGCGGACATGTTGCGACCCTTTCCATTTTCTGGGTTTACTCATACTGGATGTCCTGATAAACTGATAAAAGCCATATGCAAAAACATGTACTCATCAAACAAATATCAAGCACCTTCTATTTACCAAGTTCTGTGGAAAGAATGGGGACAAACTAAAAATTAAAACTTCCTACACTTAAGAAATATATTAGTTAAGGGGCACCTGGGTGGTTCAGTCGGTTAAGCATCAGCCTCTTGATCTCAGCTCAGGTCTTGATCTCAGGGTGGTGAATTCGAGCCCCATGTTGGGCTCTACCCTGGCCATGGAGCCTACTTTAAAAAAAAGAAATATTACTTAAGGTACACGCTAAATGTCTAGAACAAAAATTCCCCAAATACAATGGCCCAAACCATAAAGGAGTTTATTTTTCTCTTTTGCAACAGCCCAGAGGAAAATTCTACTCCACAAGGTCATCCAGGGAACCAGGTTCTTTTTCTTTTTTTTTCTTCCTGTGGCATAACTTGTATATAACACATTTCAGAAATATTCAGAGTAGCTCAGTTACTTTTTATATATGTACACATCTGTGAAACTACCACCCAGATCAAGGTACAGAACATTCCTAGCACTCAAGGCCCTCCTGTCTTATTGCTTTGTCCTACCCTAAGGTGTTATCTTTGTGCCATAGTCTAAATTCACTCATATTGTCACCTTCACATTCCAGTCCACAGGAAAAGGGAATGGGGTGGGGGAGGGGAGCAGGCACACGATTTCCTAATTTAAAAAAATGTGATCTGGAAATGCACACCTCACTTCTGTCCACACTCCACTGGCTAACTCTTAGTCATATGGTCATAGAGACTGCAAGAGTAGCTGGGGAAAATTCTTTCCCAGGCAGCCACATCTGCCAAAACACTGATGTAGTTCTATTACTAAGAGGAAGAAGGGGAGCATGGATCCCAGGGTGTCACACAGGCAGGATGAATAGCCAGACAGCCCTGGCCCGCTGGAGCCTGTTTACTGAGGGGACTCATGGAGTGGCAGCAGGGGACATCAGAATCTGAGAGAGGGACGGATTCTGCCCTTGGGCTGTGCGGCTTTTTAGTTGCATGATTAGTGGTATACAGGCTTCTCCCCTAAGCTGATCAAAGGCTAGGATCCAACATCTGTATGGCATGGTGGGATTCTGGCTCCAACTCAGCCCTACCATCTCAGCATCCATGGCTTGGAGAGCACCTCCTATGTACGGCATTATCAAGGGCTGGAGATGAAGTCCTCTCACTACCACTTCAGGCCACCTCAGGAATCTTCTAGAACTGATTGCTTTAAGCTCTTGGGTTTACCTTGTCTCCATGGAGACAAGTGACAAGAGACCAATCATAGGGAACTGGTCTTGGACAAATTCACCCTTACTTTAAAGGGCACAATCAGAAGTGAGGGTCACAATAGGCTCACACTCCAGCAGTGACATCCAAGTGCAAAGCAAATTCAGTGCGCTCCAAGCTCTAATCGAAGTCCAGGAGGAGTGCTCTATGTGGAAGGCTATGGGTATGCAGAGAAAACACTTTCACTGAGTCATCAGGAAAGAAGGAGCTCTTTGGTGCACAGGCGAAAGGACACGGATGGCAGAGGAATAGATGGGCAAACACCAAGGGGTGTGACAGTAGGTGCAGTGAATCTCTTCCCAAACAAACAAATGTGACATATACATAGGGAAAGAAACACAATTTTTAAAAAAAGCCTACGGTATATATAAGTTTATGAGAATAAGCATTAAGTTTACCTGACTCTAACTTTCCTGGAAGTCAAAGCATAAAGGAAACCCACCAGATTATATAACTTCCACTGCCTGACATAAGTAAGTACTCAGGCTTGTCAAGAGTGATATCTTCCATAAATGCTATGTCCCGTATACTTGGTTTTAAAATTAAAAGGAATTCGAAATTATAAGCAAAATGGGTAGCCTATGTCTGCTATAAAATCTTGAAAAGCCTTAGCAATCTACATTAGATTGGGGGTAGCAATAAATAACATAAATCTACACAGAATCCAGCGTAGAACCGGATTACAGATAATTAGCTACCTAACCACACCCTCTGTGAGCTCATGTATATATTCCTTAGGGTTTAGGTTAATCTGCTATGTCAGAGGCCCCCAAACACAGGGACTTAAAATAGAAATGTGTTTGTCTTTCACATAACAGTCTGACTGTGGGCAGTGGGCCAAGGCCGACAGGCGTCTCTGCTCGATGAGGTCATCTAGGGATCCAAGTTTCTTCCGTCCTTGCTTTGCCAATCCTATGCTGTCACCGCTGTCCACGCGGTAGGCACTGGCTCAGGAGCCACTTCCACATCCCCGCTCCAGGAAAGATAGAGAGTCAGCGAGACGCAATTGATGTACTTTGACAAATAATTTGGAAATGGTGTATACCACTTCCTCTGACCCTCTTGGCCAAACTTGATCATACGGGCACAGTTAGCTGGAAGGGAGACGATGAAATGTGGTCTGTGGTGGCTGATTATGTGCTTGGCTAAAATTTGGAGGCCCCTGTTGCCAAAAGGAAGAAGGGCAGTTAGCAACCTTGCCCTAAACATCTAAACACAGGTCTTCGCAGAGATAAACCAACTGAATGTCAAAAATAAATAAATAAAAATAAAGAGCTCACTAGTTCCAAGGCTTTATATTTCTTTTTTTTTTTTTTAAGATTTTATTTATTTATTTGACAGAGAGAGAGCATAAGCAGTGGTGAGCGGCAGAGGGAGAGGGAGAAGCAGACTCCCGGCTGAGCCAGGAGGCAGACGTGGGACTCGATCCCAGCACCCTGGGATCATGAGCTGAGCCGAAGACAGACGCTTAACTGACTGAGCCACCCAGGCGCCCCATTTATATTTATTTTAAAGAAAAAATCTATTTGTTGCTGACTGTCAATTATTGGTAAAAAGAGTCATAAAACAATTCGGGAAGGCCATCGATAAATTCTCCAGGCGACAGGGTATCAGATGTCTACTCCCACGAAACCCCCCACCAAGATAAAGATCCACTAAAGCAGGTAGTCAAGATGACAAACCTCTGCCCCCTGTTCTAACTGCTGCCAAATCTGGGTGAGCTCTAAACCCAATCGGGCTGCCTCGCGCCACCTAACCTGCCCCACGAGTTTTGCAGACTACGCAGCCCTGCACACCTGACCCTGCACACGGGCAGCAGTCTGCCTGTGTCCCCCGCAAGTCCCCGGCACAGCTGGGACCGCAAGAGCCCCAGCCCTTGGCCCCAGCAATCATTTCACAGTCACACTGTCAACAGCCCTGGCACCTCCATTCCCCGGAATCTGTTTGTTATAAATGGAATTCTCTTCTCCACTCTAAGCAGGACCAGGAGTTTAAGGAGCGGCTCTGTGACTCATGGACACTCGGAGGGGCTGCCCAGAGGACACCAAAACAGGAGATGACCGAAAGGAGTGCATAGCTGCAGGCTGAGCTGGCATTTGATGAGGTGCCAGGGACTTAGGGCAGGGATTCCGGTGCTCTCCCACCCAGAGCACCTCTCCCGGAGCGGATGAGCCGTGGGGCCCGAGGGCGGCCCCTCCCGAGGACGTCTGCTGGGCAGTAGCAGGATGCCAGAGGCCCTGTCAGGCGGGCATGGACCCAAGACCGCAGACGGGAGCCTTTGTAATCTGGTTCATGTTGGCCTCCTCCCCAGAGACTCTAAGTTCCGTAAGAGCAGGGACCGTGCCCGTCTTTCCCAGGGCTGTATCCCTAGTGCCTGGCACATAGTAAGTGCTCAGTGAATCTTCGTTGACTGGTATCCTCCCAACTCGGGCCTCACCTGGAGCCACAGTGCAAGAGGGCTTATTATCTGCCACCTGCCAAGAACCAAATTAGGTCTTTCCCCTTATGGGATCCTGGTTCATTTGAAGAACCTTGAGGGTTAGGTATTATCATCCTCACTGGAGCAAACAGAGCCCCTCCTTGTCCCTCTGCTCTAGTCCCAAGATGACACACTTCCAAAATGGAGGAGCAGAAGCAGACCCTAAAGAGAGCTCAAACTCTCCCTCATTTAAAGCGCGAGACCCCGAGGGCCGGCATCTCGTGACAGGCAGAAAAGGAAGGCCCTGACCGTCCCAGCTGGGGTTCCCGGTGCTTCCTTACACAGAGCCTGGGAGCTGTGACCCCCTTGTCCCACCTTATGGAAGCAGAAGTAGGCTGGGAGGGCTGAATACTCGCCCAAGTCCCCCAGCTACGCATGGCAGGGCAGGACTTGAACCCAGGTCAGCCTGACTGCTGCACCCCAGCAACTTCTGTCCACTCCACACTTGAGCTTTGCTGGGGACCCACCTGTGTCCCCCAAAGTTCACATGTCACAGCCCTCCCCGCACATGACGGTATTGGAATTGGGGCCTCCGAGGAGGTGATTAAGGTGAATGAGGTCCTGAGGGTGGCATCCTGACGTGATGGCACCGCCCCCCTCATAGGAAGAGAGGGAGAGGCCAGGTCAGGTGAGAACACAGCAGGGAGGTGGCCGGCCATCCGCAAGCCAGGCGCCCTCACCAAAACCCGGCCATGGTGGCCTCCTGAGCTCAGACTTCCATCTGGGAGAAAGTTCATCTCAGTTGCTCAGGCCACTCTGTCTATGTCTATGGTATTTTGTTACAGCCACCTGAGCAGACTAAAATAAGATTTTTCAGACGCCAAATAGTTCTTAAGGACCCCTTTCCCCCATTGTTCCGTATTTTAGGGGGAAAATTGGTTTCATTTCACCCTGGGGCCATCAGAGAGTTTATAGAGGAACTGAGAATTGCCTGAGGGCAGGGCCTGCTGGCTTCATTTCCTCATAAAGAAGTCTTGGTCAAAGACTCCCCCAGGAGCTTCCAGAATCCCCTAAAGCAATTCTTCCCAGTTGGAAGATCCCATCTTATAAATGCCTGGCTCTCCTCACCCGTCCGGAGGGGGCAACTGCCTGTTCTCCCTGGAGGGTATCTGTTCTGCTAGGAATCCCTCATATCCACATCCACACCATGGGAGCTGAGCCAGAACACTGAGGAAGGAGTGGCCACCGCCCCAATTTCCTGCAGAGGAAACTGGGGTTCAGGGGGGTCCCTGACTTGCTGATGACAGCGGTCCTTGAACTCCAACCCCGGTCTTCCAACACGAAACCCACAGTCCCCACGTCAATGCCACAGCCACCCTTTGCTAAATGTTCTCATTTGAGTACAATGCAAAGAAGTACATTTGAATACATTTTGTTAAGTGAATCAATTTATGGGCAAACAATTAAATGGAAGCTGACAACTAAATAATTAGAGCTCTTTGAATACCTTGCCAGCCAGAGAGAAATAACACAAAACTAAGGAGGGGGGGAGGAGGAGGGGTGGACGAGGAGGGAAAGGGAGGAGAAGTGCATTTTCCCTCTCTCTTGTTGACCTAGGCTCCTACAGACCACCACCCAAGTCCATGGGTCTAGCTATCACTGATGGAGGCCATGGGCCAGGCACAGGTAGGGGCTGAGTCTCAGGGACGGCTCATGCAAGCCCCCTGGAGAGCACCCGCACTTTGTCACATCTCCACTAAGCTGTGCCCAGCAAAGCAGCCCCTGGGAGTGGAAGGCATGGTTATGTCAGGCTCTGTCACCCTAAACATGGGACATGACTTCCGGGTCCTGCAATGCTCTGATCACACCCTTCTTGGGACATGCCAGGTTTGCTGGTAAACAAGTTCGAGCGTTTTCAGGATGCTTCATCACTTACAAAGTGCTTCCCCGATGCTCATCTCATTTATGCCTTACAATACCCTTGAGAGGTAGGTATTCTAACCAGCTCCATTTTACAGAAGAGGAAAATAAGCTTCGGAGAGGCTAATTAACTTGCCCAAGGTCAAGTAACCAGTAACAGACCAAGCCATGCTTTGAACTCAGATCTTCCTGGATCCATATCCAGTGCTCTTTCCACCTTTCAAACTGCCTCCCCATGCCACAGCCGACACCCCATTTATACACACATATGTCTGACTTGGCAGAGTCCATACAAATTTGGAGCTGGGCACAAATTTGCCCGCATTCTGAGAGTGTGAGCTAAGTGTGCCCTTTGAAGGAAACTATTTGCACCTGTTTCTGAGAGGGATCTGAAACCAGGGAAGTGATGTCTGGGAATGAGCCCTATCAATCACTGAGCTCCACAAACATGGGTCGACGCTAAGGTCAAGGTCGCTTGCTGTGTCCCCAGCAGGAAATAGGACAGGGAGCCCAAGTTCACACTGCACGAGTTCCTCGGGCTCTATCTGGACTGTGTGGCTGAGACTCCAACATCCAGGCCCTGCCACATCCTCACCATAGCCGAAAGCCTCCACCTCTCCATCAACAAAAACATAACTTAAAATATGTCTGATGATTCACAGCAAAGAAGAATGGTGTCCCAGCATCTTAGCAGGTATGGGTTCTGCCAGGGCAAATCCCGATGGCTTTCAACAGCATCACACACTTCTTCAAAAGTGAAAAGTGATTCCAGCCTTCTCAATAGATGTTAAACCAGAAATGGAGTTTCAGATCTACGTTTTGAAGTGCTTCATAAAGCATTTCACTGGAAATAGAAATGCTTTTGCTTTTTACCAAAACTCACGAAATAGCTTGTTTCTGAGCTCTCTGAGTGATCCTCTTTTTTTCATGGATGTGGTACAAAGGGGGTAATACGTGAGATTTATATGTAATTCTCTTACAAATGTTTTCCCCCCGATATCTAATTATTCCATTCCAATCCAAGTACATTGTCTTCTAAATATCTATGTGGTTTAATAATAGAATTGCTTCATTAACTCTGATACATGCTTGGGAATCAAGCAAAAAAAATTAAAGGAGAGCTAGAAAAACAAGCAACTACAGACATGTGCATTCCTGAGTTCTAAACACTCGGGCTGGCTAATGCCCGCTCCTCCCAAGCCACCCACCCCCCCCCCCTTCCTTACAGAGATGCGGCCGTCCTGTCACCCTTATCTCCTGCTTTCTTCCTACCATGAAGGAAAGGGCCACCACCCTCCTGAATAATGAAGGACCGGAGCCAGGAGACCTTCCTCCTCCTGCCACACATCCGGTTTGCAACCATGACCTGCTCAGATTCCTGCACAGGTGCATCACGCATAGAGTACCCAAGAACTGCAGAGACCCAAGGGTGGTGGGTCCCCTCCCTCTGTTTGCATTGAGAAAACAGGAACCCAAAGAGGAGGCATGACTTAACCAAGGTGACATCCACCAAGAGGCCAAACCAGGTCTAGGATCCATGTTTTCTAGCTCGGTGCCCACACCCCTTGCTCCCCCAGGCCACGGATGGGTCCTCCCTTCCCTCCAGGTGGCACCTGCTTGACTCCCCGGGAGCTGTCCCAGGGATGACCGCTGCCTCCTGCCTGCCTCCCTCAACCCCCACCCCCCCATCCTACCACAGTCTCCACAGTAACATCTCTCTTCCAACTCCACCCCTCAGTGTCTTCCAAACAAGGTCCGGAAGCTTCCGCCTGGCATTGGAGGACATACTCACTCTACCCTTCCCACTACTTCCGACAAAAACCCCGCCAGCCCATCTGCTCTCTACCTCTGCCAGTCTCATTCCCTTCCAACTCAAACCGCCCACCAGCATCTCCCCACCCTCCACGCGCTGCGGAAGCACAGTGCCAGGGCCCCTCTCTCAGCACCCATGGCCTTGAGCTACCTGGCAGAGCTCCGTGGGATGTACTCCCTCTGTGGGCCTGGGCACTCTGGGGATGGGGGGCGGGGGGCGGGGAGCCACATTTTAACTATTTTGGTGTAACTTTCCTTTTGGCCCCAATGCTTAGCACACACCAGACATTGAACAATCAGGTACTCCATAAAGGTAGAATGGGTGAATGAAGTGACAGTCCTTTTTAAGAATGATCATTCTCTGCATATTAACTAAACTTCCTCCCAATTGTCACGGTGATCATTGTCTAGACTGTGAAGGATTTTCAATGGAAAGAGTTTCCAAAATAAACCTACCTTCTAAAATGCTGAGTAAGGACAATACTTGTACATTAACTGTAAGTAGGACCCAAGCCAAGGACCTTCTGCAGAGTCACCAAGGAGTCCCCAACAGATGGAGGTATGGATACCTCCCTACCAGGGATCATTGAGTCAAGAGAACCAGCCCTACTCTCAGTGACATCCCCCGCCCCATAGCTTCTACCAGGTAAAGACTGGACTGGGGTGGGGGGCGGTTATGGGACAAATGCCCAGCACCGGGGAGCTCACAGCCCACTACAACTGAGAGCTGCCTCAGGGCAGAAAGCCACACGTGCAGTCCAAGGGGAGCCAGCAAGACGTGACAAGATGGAGGGAGCCTGGCTTTGAGGAAGAAGTGGCCTCTCTGAGGTGGCCCCCGAGGGCTTTCTAGCCTCCCACTTGGCCATCATCAGCAATGTCCTCCCTAGCTGCCACAAATAGGCTCTTTCACATGCAAAGGGCCTCCAGTCCTAGAGGAGGGGCACTTCCTCCTGGGAATTTCTTTTCTTTGAGAGAAATACCTTTCCCAGAATTACTTCCCAGGCTAGATGCACCCCACCTCCATTGGCCAAGACTGGGCCACATTTCACACTTAAACAATCACAGCGAGGGGAATAGAATTATCATCACAATGAATCAGCCTTCACTCCCTACAGCAAGAGAGCCCCAGGACATAGAGCCCCTCACGTGGGAACAAAATTGGGGTTTTGTTGACAAGGAAGAAAACGGGGCACAGTGGCAGTATCGATCCTAAGGCAGAACCCCAGGCTGGCGTACTCAACCTTCCGAGTGGACTGTTGGTCCAACACATCCTCTCCTGCGGCTGATAACCAAATATCAGCCATGAGAGGCAGTGTCAATGGCCTCAGAAAATCTGGATTTTCCATTCAGTTCTGATACTTGTGAGTCATCTGAGCCTGTTTTCTCATCTAAAAACTGGGGATTATAATCCTCCACTCAGCTACGGTAAAGATCAGATCAGGAACAGCTGTGTACGCTCCATGTAACCTTATCTATATAACCTCACTCCGTGCAAAGGGGCCTCCTTGTCGTCTCCTCAGAACCGTGCAAAACACGACTGGGATACAGGATACAGTTCGCTGGCTGGCACCAATGGAGGCTATTTTGGGAGGAGTGGTTACTAAGAAACACGAGGCTCTGGTAACCTTGACAACCATAGGTAAGACAGAACGATGGTGCATCGACTTTCTGTACTCCATTCCTATCTCCTCCCCACAAAGCTTGTATCTAGTGATTTATTTGTCAGAAGAGCGTCCTCTCAGGGCTGGGCAGAACCTGGTGCTGGTCTGCCTAAACTACTCCTAGACAAAATGGTCCAGACAGGCTCTTGAAGGACACAGATGACTCCCTCCTTCTGAGGTCACTATGGAAGGAGCAGGGTTCCCTCCTGGGAGCCCACTTTCTGCCTCCGTCTTTCTCGTGGTCCTTAGCACCATCCCATCCTCACTCCAGCCGGCCAGAGTCCACGAGACACTGTGTGCGGGAGTCAGGGTTGTATATAGTACACCTGGTTAGCAATCACATGCACGCAGAGCAGGTCTCAGGTGCAGGCAAGGCTCCCAAGGAGGAGCAATAATCATGCTCCCTGTAAACCCAAAGGGTTTGAACCAGGGTTTCTATTGGGTAGATGTAGAAGCTATTGGTAGATATAAATAGGTATAGAAGGATCTTTATAACCAGTACGTAGGGTGCAAAGACCACCACTACTGCAGGTGCCCATATACCCACAACCCAGGTGAAGACCAGAGCATGGCGGCATCTTCATAGCCCAGTGCACCCTTCCCCACCCTCTCCCCACCACATCCCGGTACCGCTATCATAAATTGTGTGTCTACGCTTCCTTGCCGCGCTTCATAGTCTTACAGTGTTTGCATCCCTGAAAAGGTATTTAGTTTTGCATATTTTTGAACTTCACATAAATGAAATGATACAGACTCATTCTTCTACTCCTTTTCTTTTTCCTTTTTGCTCCACCATATATATATATATATATTCCTGATGCTCTTCCTTCTCATTGAACATGTTGTTGCATTTGTTTGCATTGCTGTATAGCATTCCATTGTGTAAACACACCAAAACCTTATTCATCCCTTCTCCCGCCAATGAACACTTCGGTGGTTTCTAGTTTGATGCCAGCAGGAACAGCGCAGCTCTGAGCATCCTTGGTAAGATTTTCACTAGAATAGACTCCTAGGAGTGCAGTGCTGCCGGGTCCCCGGGCGCAGGTGCCCTCAGCTTTCCCAGGTAATGCCAAATATTTTTTCAAGTATTCATGCCTATTTACATACCCACCAGCAGTGAGCAGATTCATGGATTCTCTTCATATCTCATTAATGAACAAGAATTTTTAATTTTAGTATTATCAAATTTCTCCATCTTTACCTTTATGACCTGTAGTCCTTCGTATCTTGTCCAAGAACTTCTTCCTTAACTTCAGGTCCTAAAGATAAATACAATATTATCTTCTTAAAGTTTTATAACTTTGACTTTTATAACCTGGTCTTTAATCTGCCTGGGATTGATCTTCGTAAATGGCATGAGGAAGGATCCTATTTAGTTTTTTATTCTATGTGGTTATTTTTATCTCAGAGATATTAATGATAAGTACGTTTCCCCCACTAGCCTACACTGCTTTGCTTTGTCACAAATCAAGTGTCTATATATGCCTGCTCTATTTCTGTCACTTTATTCCATTAGTTTATTTTTAGGTCCCTGCTCCAGTGCCACAAAAGCAGTGTAACTTTTCACTAAGTACCATTATCTTTCAGGGCTCGTCCCCACCTTGTTCTTCCGGAGTATTTTAATTATACTTGGAAAATTGCTCTTCTCTCTACATTTTTGGGATCAATTTGTCAAATTCCACATACAAAAACGTTGGTGCTTAGAGTCACATAGAATTGAATGTCTGTGTTGGTTTAGAAAGAATTAACACCTATATGATTTTGGAAATTTTGGATCCATGAACCTGACATATTTTGCCATTTATCTTTTAATGCTAAATGCTAAAAATTGTATCATTTTCTCAAACTTGGTATTACATACTTTTAAATTTATTTCTATGCATTTAATTTTATTTATGATATTATAAGTGTTGTTTATATTATTATTTTTAATCGGCTGTCTGAATATTAAAGTGCATTTGACTTTGTCCAGGCTTTTCTCTACCGACTACATTTCTGGATAATCCATGAGCTGATAAGGGCATGATTATTTTTGCATCAACAGTCTAGCTTAAATGAAGGAATTGTAGAATTAGACTCACCGTTGCTCAATGCCTGATGGATTGTGGTTATCGTCAATGATCGTTAATACTTGCTGACATTCCCAAGAGATAAAGAACCAATTATTTCATTGCTCTTGATTAAAGAGCACACAGAATACCCTATGAAGCAGCCTCACCTAAAAAAACTCAATCTAAAACTGATCAAGTTTTTAGATTGAATTAATAATCTACAAGAAGAACAGGGAATAGAAGGACATGTTAAATGACACCATGGACACGCAATGGACAAAATCCACAACAAACAACCCAATTTCTTCAACAAATAAACTGCAAGGGAAAATAAAAATTTAAAAAGCATGGAGAGGAATCTATAGATTACAAGAGACAAAGAGGCACGCCAATGAACCAGTGTATGATTCAAACAAACTGTATATATGAGAATTGGAGAAATTTGAAGTCTGACTGCATATTAAGGATTCATAATATCTGTTTTTAGGTGTGAGAGTGGTATTATGATTCTGTTTTTAGAACGTCTCTATCTTTTTTTCTTTATTTGACAGAGAGAGAGAGAGTAAAAGCAGAGGGGAGTGGGAGAGGGAGAAGCAGGAATGTCTCTATCTTTTAAAGATACATACTGAAATACTTACGGGTAAAATTGTGTAATGTCTGGAATTTGCTTAAAAAATAATCCAGGATAGAGGAGTGGGTGGGAGTGGATGAAACAGGAGTGCCCATGAGCTGATAAATCATTTAAGCTGCTGATATGCACCTGGGGCTTTATTAAGCTATATCTCCACATCCGTACATCTTAGAAATTTCCCACAGTATAAAGCCTTTTTTTTTTTTTAAAGACTAAAAGGAAAGGATGTCATTCATTCATTAGATGTGATGTTCTATATATTGATATATATACTATCAAGGCTTAAAATTTTTCAAATTTTCTTTATCCAAACTGAATTTTTTAATCTGTTTTCCCTGTCAATTAGTGAGAAAAGTATATTTAAATCTCCCAATTTGATGGGATTTGTCAATTTCCTCTTATAGTTCTTTTCTTAAGCCAACTTTTACTTTATGTATTTCAAGGCTGTATTACTAGGTAAATGCAAGTTTAGAATTATATCTTTCTGATGAATTGAGTCTTTTTATTATTAAGCAGACCTACTTTTTTTTTTTTTTTGAGAGGGAGAGAGAGCATGAGCAGAGGCAGGGAGGTGGGTGAGCAGAGGGAGAGGGAGAGGCCAGACTCCCCACTCAGCAGGGAGCCCCACAAAGGGCTCCATCCCAGAACCCTGAGATCATGACCTGAGCCAAAGTCAGAGGCTTAACTGACCGAGCTACCCAGGTGCCGCATGTTTATAGCTACACCTACTTTTGATTAGTATTTGCCTCATACTTTTTCTACACTTCTACTTCTAACAATTCTGTATGCTTATGGTTTGTATGTTTTGTTTGATATTTGTGTTTACTTTTTATTACAGAATCCACACATGCACAAGTGTAGATGGAATAGTATAATACATCTCATATACTCATTATCCAGTCCCAGCAATGATCAATGTCCAAACTCGGGCTGCCCACACTGCCATCCATTTATCTACCCCTAAACAATCATCTACCTATTTTGAAGCAAATGCCACCCTTACGTTTTAGATGCATCTTATAAATAGCGGAAAGCTATCTTTGTTTTTCTATCCAGTCTAAATTTTATCTTTTAAATGGAATGTTAATCTATTTACATGTATTGTGATCACTGATATATTTGGATTTCTTTCTTTACCATATTTTGTCATACCATACCTTTAGCATATTTGCTTTTTTATGCATCTTTTATTTTCCTTCTTCCTTGCTTTTATATGGATTAGTTAAGGTGGTGTTTTATCCTTATCCCACTTGTTCCCTTTACCAGTTTGGAAATATACAGTCTCTCTTCTTTCAGTAGGTAACCTAAAGCTTTTAACACGCATACTTAATAAAACCTAAATGATTTTATCTTCCTTCCAAACAAAGAAGAACTTTACAATTTATATGCTAAAATTTCTGGTATATTCATCCTATCTCATTTGCTTAATCTCACAAATTAGCAATTGTTATTATTCTTGTTGATGTTTCAGTGTAATCGAAGGTTGTTAGATTTATCCGTATGTTCACCAGCTTCTTTACCCTTCCATTAGGTTGGTCCTTCTGTCTTTAGAGCTTCCTTCAGT
Organism: Neomonachus schauinslandi; assembly: GCF_002201575.2. Classification (NCBI taxonomy): domain Eukaryota; kingdom Metazoa; phylum Chordata; class Mammalia; order Carnivora; family Phocidae; genus Neomonachus; species Neomonachus schauinslandi. The sequence continues at coordinate 7,933,095 of NC_058412.1, read as the reverse complement.
GAGGTTGTATTTGGGATAAACTCTGTTGTTTGTCTTGACATATCTTTATGTTACCCTTATTCTTGTAAAACAATTTTTTCTGCCTGTAAAACTCTAGACTGTCAGTTATATTTTCCAGTACACTGAATGCACACTACCTTCTGCCTTCCATTGTTGTTATTAAGAAGTTTGCTATATTGCCTTTTTACAAATAATGCTGAAAGCAAATCATGAAACCCCCTACACCTCCCAAAATTGAGGCCAAAGCAAAGGCTCTGGAGGTCAAAGAGGCAGTACAGAAAAGGTGTCCGCAGCCACAAAGATGAAGAAAGAGGCAGAGAACTTGTCTCATGTCACCCACGTTCCACATTCCTGCAGCCCAAGACACTGCAACTCTGAAAGCAACCCAAGTATCCTTAGAGGAATGCACCCAAGTAATCAACTTGACCCCTATGGGACCATCACATTTCCCCCGAGCACATTGTCAGCCATGAAGAGGAAGAACAGCAGTGCACTGACGTTCAGGACGGATGTCAAGGCCAACAAACAGCAGATCAAATTAGCTATGAAGAAGCTCTTCAATACTGCTGTGGCCAAGACCATACCCTCAAGTGGCCCACTGGAGAGAAGAGGGTACTGGAATTGTTCCCAGGGCTGTAGCTCTGGGTGTGACCAACAAGATTGGGGGATCATCTTAACACAGCACAGCTGGTGAGTTCTAAATAAACCATCTATAGGGCGCCTGGGTGGCTCAGATGGTTAAGCGTCTGTCTTCAGCTCAGGTCATGATCCCAGCGTCCTGGGATCGAGTCCCGCATCGGGCTCCCTGCTCCTTGGGAGCCTGCTTCTCCCTCTGCCTCTCTCTCTCTCTCTCTGTCTCTCATGAATAAATAAATAAAATCTTTAAAAAAAAATAAATTAAATAAATAAATAAATAAATAAATAAACCATCTATAAAAGGAAGGAGGAGAAGAAGAAAGAAAAGGAGGAAAAGAAAGAAAAGGAGAAGAAATCTCTTGGTATAAATTGTCATTCCTTTGACAGTAATCTGACTCCTCTCCTACTTCGTTGAATGTTCCCTGCTTTGGTGTTCTGCAGATTCAAGATGATGTGATACGACATGTCTTTACAACACCCCATGAGGCAGACGAGACAGCTACTGTTCTGCCACTTGACCGATTTGAAAGCTAAGGCTCAGAGAGGCCAAGGATTATAAGGGAGAGAAGACTAGTTCTCAGCTGCACAGACTCAGAAGCTCTAACTTCCTGATCACCCAGCAGCTGACACCCAAGCTCTTGAGAGGCTGATTGGGAGTATGAGAAAGGATTTCAGAGCATGAATTTGCAACTCAAAATAGAATGACCACAGGGATCAGGCAGTCAAGAGCAGTGATCACCCCATGTTTTCTAATGGGCTGCCCATCAATAAATATGCATTCTTAGTAAATTTTTCTTTTATAAATTTTATAAGTGGTGAATATGATTAAACTACCATATTATGTGCACTATAACAAGTAAACCAAAAATAGCATGTTAGAACAAGATGAAAAATAAATATAAATGGAAGTTCTAATATTTGTCCCCACTCCTCAGTGAATCATCTTGTGCACACCCACTTTGGAGGCTGTGAATTTGGCCCCCTGCAAACCCGTGTTACACTACAGGATGGCACTACACAAAAAGCCTAAGGATAAGGGGGTTGGATGGTGTGGGCAAACCCAGAGCTGAGGAAGGAGATGCAGCAGTGCTAGGGAGGTGGCAGCTTGGCCCACCATCTCTTCCACAGGACAGGACTGTGGGGAGGAACCCCTAGACCAGAGCTCCCTTCCTCAGGCCAGTACTGCCCCCTGACCCCCGCCACCTGCAGTTCTAGGCTTTTCTGCCAAGCTTCTCCTTTGGCTAGATACACATGGATCTTCCCCACGTTAACACCCAGACTGCAGTCAGGCTGTGCCCTTCCTTCTGGGCTGAGGACACGTTCTCTCTTCTTAGGGACGTCGGCAGAAGCTGAGCTTATCCATACTCAGGTTCCACCATTTTTCATGAACAAATGCCCCTCCTTCTGTTTTGAAGGATCTGTTCAGCCATACACATTATGAGATAAACTCCATTAGGGAAGACATCCCAGCCCTCGGTGGTATGGAGCTCGGTATAGTATCCTTGACAATTTCAAAGGACATCCATTTCAATCAAGCAAACAGTAATAGCAAGCATCCTCCTGACAATCTTATGAGATACAAATATTTTCATTTATGTCTGAGGAAATCAGGAACCAGGAAGGTCATGGCCTTGATCAACATCATACCTAGTAAGTGACCCAGCTGGGACTTGAATTTGGGTCTGTGTGGCTTCAGATCCTGAGCGTCATCTTTTTACCTGGTCGTCTTTTCCCTAGTGCCAGGGGAAGTGAAGACGGGAGCTTTAGCAGGGGTGGAGTTGCCAATGCTACCATAGTCAATGATTATAAGCTGAAACAGCCCTGACTTCAATACCATATTTAATTTTTGTAAACATTTAACTTTTTTATTGTATATGAATAAAAATGCCCATTACACTAACCAGATACCTAGCATTAGAAAATAAGGCATTTTTAAAACACTGAAACATCTATGGGTATATAATTATTCTCTGCCTACAGACTTTGTATTTTTAAAATAGTCACAAAAAGCAGGACTAATTAAGCTTGCATGATTATTCCATTATTAGATCACCATTGTGTTTTAATCACACGATTAACAAATTTCCCTCCTGACTGAAGCTGAAATGCCAATCAAGATTGGTTGGATTTCAGGGTCAATCGTGGGAAAATATAAAATGTAACTGGGAGTTTGGGTTAAACAAACCTAGATCCTGGCAGCAGACAGAAGCTGAAATTGGCCTGCTGTCCTGGATAGTCAAAAGGTAACAATGTGAGTTCCCTTCGACGCAATTGGAAGGAAAGTCATGTTGAGTGGCAAATTGTCATTGCCTGATGCTTCCTCCCCTAAAATCAACCTGGAGAAATTACAGAACAAGAGAAACACAGATCAGACGAATGAACAAGTACAATGAGATGAAAAAGATCTGGAAAAACCAAAGACTGGCTTAAGCGGTGCCCACTGTCAGAAGCTGGCTCCCAAACATGATTCACACAACCTGCGGAGAAAACTAAGCAGAGTTTATTGCTTCCCACAGTAAAGGGGAACATCACCTCCCAGATGTTTGGCAGTGTCTCAGAGAGGAGACGCCATTGTCAACATTTACTGAGAATTGGAAGTTTGATTTAAGGCGGTCTTTCTCCCCCACACCCCCGAATGGGGGGAAGCTTCATCAGGATTGGGTGGGACCATGACTGCACAGTCGGGGTTGGTGGAAACAGAAAGTAAGGATTCTGAACAATGAACTCAAATGGTCTCTTGATGCTTTCCATTGAAAAGCTGATGAGTCTTTATGGAAATTTCTATAACAATAATCAGGCTGCGCTGGAGACTCCTGGAAAAATGAAGTCATGTTAATGAAGAGAGAAGAATTGCAGTCATGTTAATGTAGACGGTAGGTGCGGTTCAGGCCCGAGTGGGAGTAGACTTCAGCTCTAATGGGTCAGAGTGAGACTGGCCTTGGGTGGTGGAAGACAGCAATCGGAGGGTGGGTAGGGCACTTGGAGTTCTGCTCTGGCCGCCATCTTGAGCCTTAGAACAGTCACTGTTGGAGCATCAGGCCAGACCACTGCTCCTGGTGTCTGTGGAACAGTCAGGGCACTGGGCACTGCATGATCCCTGATGTGGGGAGGGTTTGAGAAGAACCAGTGAGGGCAGACCACCCAACCTTCCTCATTGCCCCCAACAACTCACAGCATGGGGACCTAGCAAGTCTGGCTTTTCCCAAGATGCTGAGAGCCAGAGAAACAGCCCTGACCAGAGTAGTTTCAGGGAGGGAGACCACAAACAGGGGGGATTCTCTGGGATCCGGGGCTCAAACACCCTGGGTTCTGTAAAGAAAGGAGTCTTCTTTTGCTTCTCCCCTCTCGGGTTCCCTGACTGGGCCTGTACGTCGGACTGACAAAAGGCAGACTAACAAGAAGAAAAGCAACGGAAGTTTATAAACTTGTGCATCACATGTACCCAGAGATGAGTAACTCAAAGCAGGGATTAGAACTTGGGGTCTGTATACCTAACTTAGGGGGGGAAGGGACAGGGAGAAAGAAATTTCCTTTTTAGGGAAAGCACATGACTTTGGGGAAAGATAAATGTGCTCTTGGGAAAATAGATGGAAACACGACAGTTTGTGACAATGTCTATCTGAGCGTGGTCTCGACTCTGAGAGTTGATTGGAGTTGCTCCCAGAAGGGGATTTATGACAGCTGAGTTCTTTGAGGGGACTGCTTTTAGGCAGATCAGGGATTTCAGGAACACATATGCCTTCAGCTCAAAATAATTTTTGAGTGGCAAATTTGGGGTGGCAATTTCAAAGTGGCAAATTTGGGGTGGCATATCCTGATCCCTTATGTTCCATTCCCCTCCACCCCATTAGACTCTGGGATTGATTCCAGCCTGACCTTTGTTTGACATCATTGTGGGGTCCTGAACTCACAGGACAGAGTGACCAGATTCCCAAGGAAGACACCTGTTCCAAAATAAAGACAGCCAAATATTATCCACTGCCTAAAGCAGAATTATTTGAAAGAAGAGGACTAAAATTGTAAAAGAGCATAATAATCAATAAACTTAAGATAAAGAAAGAATTGGCCAAAATTATTTGCAAAAATAAGAAAACATGTTTTTAAAAAGAAGAGGAAGGGCAAAGGATTTGTATAGACAGCTCTCTGAAGAGGGTGTACAAATGACCAACAGGCCCATGAAGAGATGCTCAGCAACGTTAGTCATCAGAGAAATGCAAATCAAAGCCAGAATGAGGTACCGCTTCACACTCATCAGGATGGCTGTCAGAGGTGTGGGGGCCCAGAAAAGAGCAAGTATGGAAAAGGATATGGAGAAATTGGAACTCCTGTGCCTTGCTGATGCAAATATGAAATGGTATAGCTGCTCAGCACAAGAGTATGGCGGTTCCTCAAAAAACTAATCGTAGGATTACCATTTTAATCCAGCAAGTCCACTTTTGAGTACACACCCAGAAGAATGGAAAGCCAGGACCCAAACAGATACTGGGAAACCCATGTTCATAGCAGCATTATTCATAATACCAAAAGGTGGAAGCAACCCAAGTGTCCATTGACTGATGACTGGATAATAAAAATATGGACTATTACCAGACTTACAAAGGAAGGAAAATCTGGCATATGCTACAACATGGTGGCCAGAATGGGAGGGGAGATGGGGAGTTATCGTTCCAGTTTGGGATGATGAAACCGTTCTAGGGATGGATGGTGGTCATGATTGCACAATAATGTCAGTGTCCTTAAAGCCACTGAACTGTACACTTAAAAATGGTTATAACAGGGGCGCCTGGGTGGCTCAGTCGGTTAAGTGTCCAACTCTTGATTTCAGCTCAGGTCATGATCTCAGGGTCGTGAGGTCGAGCCCCACATCGAGCTCCACGTTGGGTTCCATGCTCAGTGCAGAATCCACTTGTCTGCTTGTCCTTCCCCTCTGCTCCTCCCCCCGACTTGCTCTCAAATAAATAAATAAAATATTTTAAAAAATGGTTGTAACAGCAAATTTTGTTATGTATATTTATATGTATGTTATGTATATGTATAAAAATTCCTCCATCCTGGGGCGCCTGGGTGGCTCAGTTGGTTAAGCAACTGCCTTCAGCTCAGGTCACGATCCCGGACTTCCGGGATCAAGTCCCGCATCGGGCTCCCTGCTTGGTGGGGAGTCGGCTTCTGCCTCTGTCCTTCCCCCCTCTCATGCTCTCTCTCTCATTCTCTCTCTCTCAAATAAATAAATAAAAATCTTAAAAAAAAAAAATTCCTCCATCCTTCTATCCCCATTGAGAACAAGACCTTACTCTGCCTGTAGCCCCCGCCTCCCTAGGAAGATGCATGTGTCCCAAGGAAGGTCCGCTCCAGGCCCTGGAACCATGGGGGAAGGGGCGGTTGGCTTGGAAGCGGCACAAGAGAACTCTGGAAAGTGATGAAATGTTAAATATCTGATTGTGGTGATGGTTACAGGAGTGTCTAAATTCCTGGAAAGGTACATTTTGGTACATTATTTGTATATAAATTATATCTCCATAAAGATATATTTTTTACAGGAAATGGATGAAACAAACTGGCCCAGTGCTGTTAATGGTTGACATTGGTAATGAATACATGGAAATTTATTATTCTATTCCATTTACTTTCATTTGTATTTGAAAATTACCATAACAAAAACTTTTAGAAAAATCAAAATATGTGTCATCCAACTTCCCTGACTCTACCACCCCAAAGACACGCCTCCACGGGACTAAAAAGTAAAGGCAGTAATTGCTGACTTCAGCACTTCATTTACAAAATATGATTCATAAGCTTTAACTCGTATTATTCTCCTCAGAATCAGGGGCAGCCATAAATTATCATCTCCCTCTCACGTGGGGACCCTAAGGAGCCCATGGGAAGTGACTTGCCCCAGATCACACAGGTGGGGCAGCAAGGCTGGAGTCTGAGCTCGAGGTTCCTGATGGCACGCAGGTGTTTCTGCCAAAGCACCCGTGAGGTCCCAGGGCCACAGCCCCCCCCCCCCCACCCCGTGGGACTTGTGCCTCTCACAGCTCCTTTCCAGGCTCTCCTGAGGATGTTCAAGGAGCTTCCGGCAGGGCAATTCTAACCCAGATTAGCAACTAGAGTTGGAGGCGATTGCCTGTGAGTTACCATGGTTATGTCCTACTCAGCTCCCTGTGAGCCCCAAAGAAGAAGCTAATACAGTGGTAGGAAGACATCTCAGGCAGGGTCAGAAACGCTCCCTGGCTCTTTGCAGAATATGTCCATTTTCTCCAGTTTCTGAGAACGACTTTGTGTAAAAATGGTTGCAAATGTGCAAAAGGAACACCGTTTCCTGACTTCCTAAACCACAAGCCACGTGTGGGGAGGTGTTGCTGTTTAAGGAAGAAAACCACCAGCATGCCGGCCCTCTCTGGCCCCCACCTCATACAGTAGCTGTGAGGACTGAATGAGCCAAGTCTTGTAATGTGCTTAAAACCATAGCTGGCTCACAGTGAACCTCCAGCATTTTAATTAATATTACTATTTCAAATATCTTCACAGAATCTATTAAAAGTGTTTAAATTTCTTGTTTAAAATAGAACTTACTTGCAGCTCTCTTATCTTGGTTCCAGAACTTACTCATCCAGAATACAGATGAGAACAATGCTAAGCAAAAGGTTGCAGGGCATCGCGGAGAGCTATCAGGAAGTTGCCGTTAAATTTTGGTCTCTACATTTCCCTGGGAATGAGATCTATTGCTGTCGGCTGCATGACATGTGAGGTAAGTTAGTGCGCCCCTTGAAGCCTCAGCTGGTGCACATGAAGGGGTGAGTTACACCCCAGCAGCACAACATTGTGTGTGATACGCAGTGCGTCATGGGGGACAAAGATGGTTGGCCCAGATCAAGGGACTGGCACTTGCTCAGTTTGGCACAGATGTGCACATGCTCACAAACACAGCAGCGTCTTGGGCATCAGGAGGTACCAGCCTAAGAACCAGACAGAGCCAGCCTGGTCCCCCATCCAGAGAGTGGCTCCTGGGGGCACTCCACGCCAGGGCGCCAAGACCTTCCAGCACCAATAGGAGGCGCGCTGGGTGGGCCCAGGTCGGGCCAAGGAAGGCTATCTCATCCCTGGAGGCCCCTGGCAGGCTCTCATGCACTAGGAATGCAACAAGACCCCTCGCCGTGGGGCTTCCCTGGGCCCACTCACCATCTCTCCATTCTTAGGTGACTGCCTGGGACCAGCATCCAGGCTCCATCTCAGAGGGTCCATGTCAGAGCGTTCTGGCTACCTCCCCTAACCACCAGACCTCTCAACCTTCCATATTCCTTGACGCCAGCCTACACCTCCTCCCCACAAAGAAATCTTGCTCTTTCACGGTAGCGCTTAGTGGCCCATAAAGCCCAGAGCAATGGATGTATTGGCTCCTCTTTCTTCCAGGACAGAGAGAGCTTAACCCCTGCCTATGTTATAAGCCAGGGGATAATTACATCCCATCCTTCTAGCGCCGCAAAGAAAAGATTTTTTTTAAGTTGCATATATATTCTGCCATTATTTCAATTCATCACCTTATTTCCGAGTGCCTACCACAGGTCTGCTCCAGGCCCTCAGGCTGTAATAAGTGAGCTGTGTCTCCACCCTTTGGGTTCTGGTCAACGGGCCAGGTGCCAAGGAGTGCGCCCTCTGGTGAGGGAACGAGGGAGCAGTGAGGGTGGCAGCAAGCTGTGCAAAAAGGTGTCCCAAGCAGCAGCTGGGGGGTCAGGACGCTACCATGACCTTGGGCCCTCATCTGAGTGTAGGCTTCAGGCTGGGCAGAGAGGGGACTGGAGAAAGACCAAGGTGTTCTACCAGCAAGATGGCAGAAGAGAGGACGTCAGCGTGGTGTGGAACTAGCTTCAGGACCACTTCTGGGGAGCCCTGTTGGTGGCCTGGAAGGAGGCAGGATGCAAGGACTGTGGCCGTCCCAGGGAACAGGCTTCCCAACAACTGAGGGGTCAGCCGGTGCTCTGTCGCAGCTTTGAGTTCCACCGCTGGTGCCTGAGGGTTAGGGTGGCCTAACCAGGAGCGGGAGAAGGCAAGGCGCCCTCCCAGGCAGCAGCCCCACTGACCGTGGAAGTGGGGTCTGTGATTCGGGGCACAGCACGGCTGACAGAGGACTCGTTGAACCCTCCCGTCTGCAGTGGGCAGCCCAGGGGACACTCCAGGAGTCTGCAGCCTGGACCCAGTTTCTGGCAGTCTGGGTTTGATGCACACCCACCTCAAAACCGGCCTTCTCTTTCAGTCCCCCTCTCAGAGGTCCGGCCTGAGTCCCCGGCCTGCCAAGCCTGGATAGAAATAAGATGTTCATGTGCTTGCTTGCTCGCATCTCTCCCCTGCCTCACTCCAAAAAGGATCTGAGATGACGTTCCAGCATCCAAAAAAACTGAAGAGTGGATAGATGTAAAAATCAGGGCATTGGAAGACAGTTTGGCAGTTTCTTACAAACTAGACACATTCTTTTTATTACTACTGTTATTTAATTTTAAGTAGGCTCCACGCTCAATGTGAGGCTTGAACTCATAACCCTGAGATTAAGAGTCGCACGCCCCGTCGTTGGAGCCAGCCCAGCGCCCCCGGACATAGTCTTACCATGGGACCCAATTGCGTTCTTTGGTATTTACCCAAATGAGTTGAAAACATGTCCACACAAAACCTGGCACACAGATATTTATAGCAGCTTTATTCCTAATAGCCAAGGGTTGGAGGCAACCAGAATGTCCTCTGCCGGTAAATGAATGAACTGTGGTACATTCAGACAATGGAATATTATTCAGCACAAAAAGCAAATAAGCTATCAAACCATTAACAGCCATGTTGGAAATTTAAATGCATATTACGAAAAGAAGCCAGTCTGAACAGGCAACATATTACATGATTCCCACTATGTGACATTCTGGAAAAGGCAAAACAATGGAGACAGTATAAGGATCAGCGATTGCCAGGGGTTGGTGGGGGGAGGGAGGGATGAATAGGCAGAGCACAGAGGATTTTTAGGGTAGTAAAAATTATTCTGTAGGATGCTATAATGTCAGAGACACGCTATTATACATTTGTTAAGACCCCATAGGATGTACACCACCAAGAGCTAACTGTAAACTATGGAGGTTGGATGATGATGATGATGTGTCAATGCAGGTTCCTCAATTTTATCAGATGTCCCCTCTGGTGGGGGATGTTGATAATGGGGGAGGGTGTGCATGTGTGGGTGCAGGGGGTGTATGAAAAATCTCTGTATCATTCCCTCAACTTTGCTGTAAGCTTAAAACGGTTGTAAAAATGAAAATCTATTTTTCTTTGAGATCAGGGCAAAGAAAAATACAGCTAAAGTAGAGAGATAATGCCTGAGGGAAAGCTAATGTGTGCATACTCAGTTATAAAATCAGGGCAGAGATCCCTAGGAGCAAAAAATAGAGAAACCTGATCAGCTAACATGTTGACAACACAAGGTAAAATGAACCAAGTGCTCCTATATGCATCCGCATCCATAGATCTCAAGAATATGGAAGGTTGAGCAGAAAAGCAAGTTCCAAACATTGTCAACAGATTACACGTAAAATTTCTAAACACACTCCATGATACTGCATATTGCTTATGGAAGCAGCCAATATAAATTAGGAAATCATGGCATGGACGCATCCCAAACTTGTGACAGTGGTTTCCTCCAAGGACAGATGAAGCAGAAAGGACTTCAATTTTATCGGCCTTGTTTGATTTCGTATAGCAAGCAAACCAAAAGGTCTGAAGTAAACATGAAAACTTGTTAATATCTGTTCATTTGGGGTGTCAGGAACATGAGAGTTATATTATCCCTTGTACCTGTCCTGTTAAGTGTGCAAAATAACAATTTCTAACTTCACAAATTACCACAATAAAAAAAAATACTGTGTCCCAAACTGGAAAATCAAGCCAGCTGACTCAGATGGCTCTTCCTGGGCCAAATGTCCCCCTGGGGCACTCAGAAACAGGGACCTCCATGACCAACACGCTTCACAATCTCAACAGCAACTTCTGTTTCTTAGGGCGCCCCTCCAGACAAACCAAAGGCATAACCATAAAAACGAAGGGACGAGTGAGAAAGACCTGAGGCTTGACCCCCACCCAAGACCATTTCATATTATTTTATGTAACACTCAAGAGAGCCAGAGGGGCAGCTGTCATCCCTCTCCTGTCTCGCAGGTGGGACAGGCTCTGCAAGAACAGGGTCTACACCACCATAGAGCCCGCCAGCCTGCAGGGCTGAGTGGACTCCATCCCCTTGGTGCTCACCCCACACCCAGGCTCAGAGGCTACATTCTGTGATCACGAGGGAAGAGAGAACTGAGGGTGACACTGCATTTCACCCTGCTTTGCCTGAAGGAAGACCTTGTCCCCTTCAAGTCGTTCTTGATTCCACAGCATCGCTAGGGCTGCCCTGGGCCGGGTGCAATGCCAGGGAACTACCTGTCTCGCTTCCGGGCCCCAGCAGCATATAATGTGCCAGGCTAGCCCATGCCTGCATGTTTCATAGAGGCTGCTTCGAAGGTCAGAAACATCCTTCCACGCCTTCTACTAGGCTGACTCTTTCTCACATTGACAAAACACAACTCACGCGTCACCTCCTCCAAGAAGTCTCTGCTGATTGCCCCGTGCTGGGTTAGGTGCCCTTCCCCCTGGTTTCTTCTCTTTGGTTTGTTGCATTTCCTCTAAGGAACCTGTGTACTAAGTTATGTCCTGCATCCAACCATGGGACCTCAGAGGAAGAGACCAGATCTTACTCATCCCCTGAGCCTAGCCCACAGCAGCCCCTGGGTCCTTACCCTCGGTAGGGAATTGCACAAAAACACACCTGAGACCAGCCTCTGCCTCCCAGCCCAGCTCCCCATCCATCTGTGGGGAGACAGGCGTGAATAGAACAGATAGCATACATCAGGTAAGTGAAGTGCTCTCCCTGAGACATGCCAGGTGCTGGGAGGCAGCACTTGGAGCCTTGGAGGTCACATGCCCACCCACATTTTCTGTGCATCACTCAAAGCTGCTGGAAGTGAGCTATGGGTCAAATCAGCCGCCCCCATGGGGGAGGATCCACAGGGGGAGGTAAAGAAGGCACTGCCAGTCTTGTCCTGGGAGAGCAGACAATCCCACAGCAAATGCTGAAGTGACGTTTGATCTTAAAGATGGCAAAGTACAACTCACAGCTCATTTCCCCGGCTGGGACCCCACTCTTCCGTTCCCCCTCAGGTTAACTGTGAATTCCGGGAGGTGACCCAGGCAAAGCACTTATCTATTAGCGGACTAAATGCCTGTCATGGACTACCTGGAAATTCAGAGGAAAAGACGGTAGTTTTTACCAATCTCCCGAGTACCTCTGAGGAGGAAATTGGCTGACAAACCCATGCAGACATTCTAGAACGCTGTGTTCCTGTATAATTTGGTCTTGCTTTCTAGAACACTTAGCCCTGTTGAGAACACGCTGTTGCTAGGATACGACCAATGAGTACACACGCTGACTTTCTATTATCAGTTCAAAGAATCCCAGCCTCTGTTTGAAACCGGCTCTGCTAAGGGCACTCGTGATCTCCTAATTGCTCTGTCTAATGGACACTTTCGAGTCCCTGCCTCGCCAGACCTGTTGCCTCCAGATTCGGGAGCTGATCACTTGGGCCTCCAGAACACTCCTTGTGCCCCATCCCTCCATCCATGTGCCTCTCCCCGCAGGCTACCCCTTAAATACGGCCGAGCCCCTGGCTCCCCCACCAGGGCCTGCTTAAGGTGAGGCAGGGAGGGACCCAGGCAGCAACAGTCAGGGAGGACTTACCTCTCAAGACCTACAAGTGCAGAGCCGGGGCCCAGAGGGAGGCCCTCCTGCAGTGCTGCATCCTGGCCCCTGGCTTGCTCTTCCTTCTGAGGCCCTCGGGCTGCCCCTCGCACCCTACCGGGGCTTCACCTAGAACTTCTCCCTGGCCTAGGGCCCATGCATCCAACTTCTGGACGTTTCCACCTGGACACCCTCAGCTCCTCCGAAGTGACCTCCCTCCCCTGCATCCCCCAGTTACACAAGGTAGAGAAGCAGTCATCCCCTGCACACATCTCTGTCACCTGGTTAAGAGGACTTTGCCTCTTCATGTGTTTCTCCAAATCGCCAGCCCATGACTGCCTCATATGAGACCCTCATGTCTCTGTCCTGCGGTTGCAACATTCACCTGTTCACCCTCCCTGCCTCCCATCGGACAACGCACCTCGGCCAGTCACCGGGGACTCAACACTTTCTCCCTGCAGTTCTCTCCTCGGGCATAGGAATGTGTGCCTAGAATGAACGAACTCCCCTCCTGTGAGGGACAATTTGGCAATGTCTATTAAAATTATAAATGTACATATGCCCTCGGACTCAGTAGTTCCATTGTGGGCAATTCATTCTCCGCACACATTCCTCTGTAGGAGGATATTAATCGCAGCACGTTTATAACAGCTCAAAATCGGAAACAGCCTCTGTGTCCATCCATAGGCAAAGGTTGAACGTAAAATGTTGAATCCATGGAACACTTTAAAGCCAACAAAAGATGAAAGCAGCTCTGTTTGTACTAAGACAGAATGACTTCCGTGGCTTATCGATAAAAAGCCAAGGGTAGAACAGGATCATGCGCGACCACTGTGCTAAAGGGGAGATACGTACACATCTGCTCTTATAGTCACACTCCCTCTGGAACAAAGCACGCCGAGGCCAGGGATTGCTTTTGACAAGGGGACTCAGGGACAAGGGCGAGGGAGAGACTTACTTGCCACAGTGTTCTTTCGTTACCGCCTGAGTTCTTTATGTTACCGCCTGAGTTCTTTATGTTGTGCATGTTTTACCTTTGCAAATAAAACATGCCCCAGCCGTCTTGTGCTTCACAGCCAGCGACCTTCCCAAAGTGCAGATTGATGGCGTCACACCCTGCTTCAAACCCTTCAAGGGCTCTCCATGACAGGGTGTCTGGGACAACCGTGGTTCACACTTGTTATAGAGCAATTAACACCTGTTCATTATTTTTAAGCACCTTTTCACTCTCAAACATGTCCTGAGGTGAACGATAAATTATATCCTCACTCCATCGGTGACCCCAAAGATATGGTCCACCCTCCCTAACATGGCTCGTGAGCCCTCCTCATCCAGCCCGTCTTCCTAGCCCCACCCTACCCGGCCCCTCTTTAAACTGCCCAGCTCATTAAACTCCAGAAACACTGAATTACTTACAGCTCCCCTGCACACAAACTATCGGTAGCCCCCCGGCCTTTGCTCATGCTGTACCCTCTGCTGGGAATGCCCAGCATTACCCACCCCGCCCCAGGCAGAGACAGTCTCATCCATCCTTCAAGACTCAGCCATGGCCGCCCCCCCCCCCACCACCCCGCCCCATCGCCTGGCTGCTCTGAGATGGATCCTGCACAGAGCCCAGGGTCTCAAGCGCACAATAAACCTTTTCTGTACTGTGGCCTATTCTTGAGGTCCAGAACCCGTCCTGTTTGAAAAAGAAGACAAAAGTAATGCACTAAATTCAAGCCCAGCTCCAGGGTCAGGAGCACCTGGCATAACCTTGGGAGAAGGGGTGTGCATCCAGGGCTCCCCTGAGCACACTTTTCCTGTAAGGTAAGGGATTTGGGCCTTGAAATTTCCTTTTGTAGTGAAAACAAAAAACAAAAAAACAAAAACGATGATTGCTCCACCACCAAATACAGAAATGTCTGGGTTCGAGAATCTGAGGACTCCCTCTTTGTCTAGGCTAGCTTCTCATCCAGGCATGTCATTCCTAGATGGAAAGTTCTTTAAAGTGGCAGGTGTTTCTCTTCTATCCCTGAGCTCTGAGGGCAAGTTTAGGCCAATAGTGATAAGAGGTGCAGACTCACCCCAGAGGGCTGTCGGTGCCATCTGTCTCCCAGACGCTCTCCCTGAGGGTTAGTTTCTGGGGCCCGTGCAACAAAGTGCTACAAACTGAGCAGTTTAAACAACAGAATGATTGTCTCACAATTCTGGAGGCTGGATGTCTGAGATGGTGGTGTCAGCAGACTTGGCTCCTTCTGAGGGTCTCTTTTCCCAAGGACACCAGTCATATTGGATTAGGGGACCACCTCCTCCAGTAGGACCTCATCTTCACTAATTACATCTGCAGTGAATGACCCTATTTCCAGATAAGGTCATATTCACAGACACCTGGGGGGTAGGACTTCAGCATGTGAATCTGAGGGGAAGGCAATTCAACCCGTAACACCCTGCTTGTGAATTTCTATTCTCAACCCCAAAATGTGCAGGCCCAGCCTCCAGAGGCCCCCTCTGCTATCAGTGAAGGGTACCTGAAGTCAGCCTCGCCTCCCTAGGGAAGACAGGGCCAAAGAGGGACACCCTGCTCCCCTCATGAGGAAAAGTCTCCGGATTACTTATAAGACGGGGAGCTCCTAAGTCGCCTGGTGCAGTCAGTGGAGTGTGTGACTCTTGATCCCAGCGTCCAGAGTTCAAGCCCCATGCTGGGTATAGAGATTACTTAAATAAATAAACTTTAAAAAAATAAGGAGCTCCCCCTCCAAATGCCAGATTTGTGGATGCTGCTTCTTCGATTCGGGGTAAACATTAGACAAGGTAAGGTGGGAAGCCAGATTTGGTTGTTGCTGTCCCCACGGACGGCCAAACGCCCGTTGTCATTTAATGCAGAACTCTAAGAAGTTCCCTAAAATGGGAGGAGTCAGGCCCCGGGCTCAAGTGACCCATCTCCCTCACCTGGCACCTGGGTGAATGGGATCATCTCAGGCAGGAGCAGGCTTGACGGTTTCCACGCCCCCTGCAAACATTGTTCCATGGCCCCATTTGACAGCCGAGCGAAGGTGAACCTCTGAGGGGGAGCCCGGCCAGTTCTCTGCACCAGTTTCCTCCTGGGCCCAAGAGGTCGGCTTTTCATTGACGAAAACATTTTCTTGATTGCGCAGAGATGACTTTCAATGCGTTTAGGAGCCCTGTTTCCTGTGCCCCCCTCTTTCCCAGCCTCCAAGGCCGCCAGTGCCACCTCCCGCGCTCCCTGCAGCGACACCTGGAGGACATTTAGGGTATTGCTGGTAGCTTCCAGCAGCCGAAGATGCAAGGAGCTTCTAGAAGAAGGGTGCTGAGAAAGTGTGCTGTAAGAAATACACCCAAGAATGAAGCCAGACAGTGATATGTCAGAAAAAAAAAAAAACGGAGTCCCACCCATTCGCCGTGGGTCAGTGTGGTCAGCAACACGCGCCTTGGAGTCCGATGGCTCTGGTAGGGCATCGGCTTCACTCCCCTGCCAGTCCTGTGCCCCTGGGGGTTCCTGAACATCTCGGTCAGCTCCTGTCTACAATAAAAATAACGCTGCTCAGGTCACAGACTGCAGATGAGGCTTACATGAGCTAATTCAGCACGGAAGTATTGGTAATTTCTTGTTGCCCCACGCCCGCCCCAGACACTCACAAACATGCGCTATCAAATTAGTTCATTCAACAAACAAGTGCTGTTTGCCAGACACAAATGTCCAAAGAGAAGGGAAGAGGCACACACATCTAGAAGGTTCCAGAATGTTCCCTTTCCACTGAGAGTCTGTTTCTCTCCAAAACACACTGCTGTGGGCAGCAGCCATGGCCCACATAGAAATAGAGCTTCCCTTTGATCCAGCTCAAGATCTCCACCTCTTTAATCTCTGCCCAGATGTAAAACCTGAATGGAGACCGAGTTGCCGCCTCCCTTTGAAATCAATGCAGCTGCCGGCACGGTAAAGATAAAAATTCATGGGGGAATTTTCTTCAGATCTGCACTTTGCTCACTGTATAAGCTGTTGGGATTTTGCAACAGTATTTAGAAAATTTGTAATGCCAGGCTTACATCTTCTTCAGAAGTTTGGGGTTTGGGGAAGGGAAAGGAATTTATTTTAGAATTCCGTTTCCTTATGACATCAACAAATGATAAGGGAAATATAGAGAAGCAGCGGCGAGGACCAGGAAAAGGAGAGATTCTCTATAATGAGAGCCCGCAGCCTCTAATAACAGACTCTGGCTGCCGCTCTGGGACCCCGGGTCCCCTCAAGTTGTGCCTCAAGACACTTCGTAGCTTCTAGGCCTGGGGACCTGCTCTTAACCGTCCAGCCTCGACTCCCGTATCCACTCATTTCATAAATATCATTGGCGAGGCTGGTGTGTGCCCGGTGCTTTGCCCGGGGAATACACATGGGCCTGAGCCCCCAGCCCTGGGGAGTCCAATCTGTCATCAGTGTGAGAACAATGTGTCCCAATTCAAGGGGCTTAAAAGGTCTGTACCAAGTATACTGGCATTTGGGAAACTTCTGGGAAGGGGCTCAGAAATGTTCTGAGCAGGCTGTTGGCCTTGTTTACCCAGCCGAAGTCAAAAGGAATGAGTCCTCGGAGGACCACTCCCCTCATCTGTGCAGTTTCTTGCTCACCTGTAGGACTGACAGAAAACCCCAGCGGAGGAGGGGGGGCAGTGCTTGCAAGCTCAGAAAAATAGCAGGGAAGGAGCCCGAGAACCTGCCTCCAGGCCATCCTGGTCTCAGGAATTCCAGAATGGGAGAAGGTGGTGGCAGCTGTGGCCAGCTGTGGCCAGCTGTAGACCCGAAGGAGGAGAGAGTAGGAGTTGGTGGGGAGGAGACCCTGAATCTCGGGGCCTGCCCTCAGGCAGGAGTTACTCTGGGCCAGATTGGGTCTGGAGGCCTCTTCTTCAGTGGCCTGACCACAGGGACGGGACTGGGTGGGCTGTGGCCTCAGGTGTGATCAGAAGGCCATTTATCATACCTGAATCAGCACCTGGTGATGCATCCCACCCAGGCCATGGACCGGCCTGACGAGGATCTATCCCTGCCTCGCGTATATGCTGTCAGATAAAAACACAGAATCTACAGCTGGAAGTCGAGACACTATGCCAAAAGAGGCTTTCCGTTGAGAAGGAGCTGGGTACCCTCTCTGTGGGCAGCATGACCGTGCAGCGTATTCTTAGCGAGCGAAGTAGCTCTGCAGAGGTGGGAAAGCCCAGTCCAGGGGCCCCCACAAGCCAAAGGGGTGCCATTTACATGGACTACAAGATAAGCCGGGCCCCTGGGGGCGGGCAAGGCTGTGGGCCTGGCCAGGGGAAGGGGGTGGGGGAAGGTCAAGTGGGCAGGGGCTGAGTGGCCACAGAGCCAATCAACAGGAAGGCTGTCTGTCCTGCTGCAAGTCTAATTCTCATCATTGTCATTCTGTCACAGTGAATTCATCTATGGCTGCAAATATCAAGCATGAAACTAAACCAAGCTGACTGTAAATACAAGGAATTTCAGAAAGAAAGACATTGGTGTGAGGGATGGTTTCCACAAGGATGTGAAGCATGGTGGCGTTCCCTTCGCTTCCAGAAGGATCCCTGAGTTAAGGAGGGAAGGAGCACCCCACAGCTCAGGGACAGCGAGAGGCTAGTGCCTGTGGAGGAAGGAGTCGCTACTGACTAGAAGAAATGGGGCCAAGAGCTCAGGTCCGGGAGCAACAAGATATTCTCCTGAAGAGCTGCTCCGAGTGGTTCATGTACCCCAAGAAGACTACGCCAGCATACCTGTTTGCCTCTTGAACAACCAGCCAACGAAGGTAACGCTGGGTGGTGGACCTAGGTTCTAGTCTGTTCTGTGAAGGCAGACTTCCTGTGTGTCCAGGGGCACAGCCACACCCTCTCTGGGGCCTCGTGGCTGCAAGCAGGGATGACCGGCCGGAGGACCCGAAAGAGCAGGGCGGCTGAAATGTAGCCTCTGAGCTGAGGTTATATTCTGCATATTTGGACTAATCTTGGACCAATTTCTCCCTTTAGCTGAATTTAGATATCTTTTACAGAATTTCTTTTCCTCCATGGGCTAGATTTGGGATTTTAGAGTGAGCTCACGGATACTCTGAGAAAACAATCTAGAATAATCTTCAGTCTCTTGGAACGGGCTCTCTGGGCCCTGCAGGAAGATGCGGATTACAACAGCATGGGGACTTAGCGCCACCTCGTGGTCCTTCTGATTACACTCTGCAGCCGTAACCACGAGCAGGCAGGAAAGAGTAAGAGGACTTTGACCCATTACAGACCAATATCCCTGATGAACATGGATGCAAAAATTCTCACCAAAATACTAGCCAATAGGACCCAGCAGTACATTAAAAGGATTATTCACCACGACCAAGTGGGATTTATCCCTGGGCTGCAAGGTTGGTTCAACATCCGCAAATCAATCAACGTGATACAATACATTAACAAAAGAAAGAACAAGAATCATAGGATCCTCTCAATAGATGCAGAAAAAGCTTTTGACAAAGTACAGCATCCTTTCTTGATCAAAACTCTTCAGAGTATAGGCATAGAGGGTACATACCTCAATATCATAAAAGCCATCTATGAAAAACCTACAGTGAATATCATTCTCAATGGGGAAAAACTGAGAGCTTCCCCCCTAAGGTCAGGAATGCGGCAGGGATGTCCACTCTCACCACTGCTATTCAACATAGTATTAGAAGTCCTAGCCACAGCAATCAGACAACAAAAAGAAATAAAAGGCATCCAAATCGGCAAAGAAGAAGTCAAACTCTCACTCTTTGCAGATGATACGATACTTTATGTGGAAAACCCCAAAGACTCCACCCCAAAACTGCTAGAACTCATATAGGAATTCAGTCAAGTGGCAGGATATAAAATCAATGCACAGAAATCAGTGGCATTCCTATACACCAACAACAAGACAGAAGAAAGAGAAATTAAGGAGTCGATCCCATTTACAACTGCACCCAAAACCATAAGATACCTAGGAATAAATCTAACCAAAGAGACAAAGGATCTGTACTCAGAAAACTATAAAATACTCATGAAAGAAATTGAAGAGGACACAAAGAAGTGGAAAAACGTTCCATGCTCACGGATTGGAAGAACAAATATCGTGAAGATGTCAGTGCTACCTAGGGCAGTCTACACATTTAATGTAATCCCTATCAAAATACCATCCACTTTTTTCAAAGAAATGGAACAAATAATCCTAAAATTTGTATGGAACCAGAAAAGACCCCGAATAGCCAGAGGAATGTTGAAAAAGAAAAGCCAAGCTGGCGGCATCACAATTCCGGACTTCCAGCTCTATTACAAAGCTGTCATCATCAAGACAGTATGGTACTAGCACAAAAACAGGCACATAGATCAATGGAACAGAATACAGAGCCCAGAAATGGACCCTCAACTCTATGGTCAACTCATCTTCGACAAAGCAGGAAAGAATGTCCAATGGAACAAAGACAGTCTCTTCAACAAATAGTGTTGGGAAAATTGGATAGCCACATGCAGAAGAATGAAACTGGACCATTTCCTTACACCACGCACAAAAATAGACTCCAAATGGTTGAAAGACCTCAATGTGAGACAGGGGTCCATCAAAATCCTAAAGGAGAACACAGGCAGCAACCTCTTTGACCTCAGCCGCAGCAACTTCTTCCTAGAAACATCGCCAAAGGAAAGGGAAGCAAGAGCAAAAATGAACTATTGGGACTTCATCAAGATAAAAAGCTTTTGCAAAGCAAAGGAAACAGTCAACAAAACCAAAAGACAACCGACAGAATGGGAGAAGATATTTGCAAATGACATATCAGATAAAGGGCTAGTATCCAAAATCTATAAAGAACTCATCAAACTCAACACCCAAAGAACAAAGAATCCAATCAAGAAATGGGCAGAAGACATGAACAGACATTTTTCCAGAGAAGACATCCAAATGGCCAACAGACACATGAAAAAGTGCTCAATATCGCTCGGCATCAGGGAAATCCAAATCAAAACCTCAATGAGATACCACCTCACACCAGTCAGAATGGCTAAAATTAACAAGTCAGGAAATGACAGATGTTGGCGGGGATGCGGAGAAAGGGGAACCCTCCTACACTGTCGGTGGGAATGCAAGCTGGTGCAGCCACTCTGGAAAACAGTATGGAGGTTCCTCAAAAAGTTGAAAATAGAGCTACCATATGATCCAGCAATTGCACTACTGGGTATTTACCCCAAAGATACAAAAGTGGGGATCTGAAAGGGTACGTGCACCCCGATGTTTATAGCAGCAATGTCCACAATAGCCAAACTGTGGAAAGAGCCAAGATGTCCATCGACAGATGAATGGATAAAGAAGATGTGGTATACATATACAATGGAATATTATGCAGCCATCAAAAGGAATGAGATCTTGCCATTTGCAACGACGTGGATGGAACTGGAGGGTATTATGTTGAGCGAGATAAGTCAAACAGAGAAAGACATGTATCATATGATCTCACTGATATGAGGAATTCTTAATCGCAGGAAACAAACTGAGGGTTGCTGGAGTGGGGGGTGGTGTGGGAGGGATGGGGTGACTGGGTGATAGACACTGGGGAGGGTATGGAGGGTATGTGCTCTGGTAAGCGCTGTGAATTGTGCAAGACTGTTGAATCACAGACCTGTACCTCTGAAACAAATAATACATTATATGTTAAAAAAAGAAAGAAAATAGCAGGAGGGGAAGAATGAAGGGGGGGAAATCGAGGGGGAGAAGAACCATGAGAGATGATGGACTCTGAAGAACAAACTGAGGGTTCTAGAGGGGAGGTGGGTAGGAGGATGGGTTAGCCTGGTGATGGGTATTGAGGAGGGCACGTTCTGCATGGAGCACTGGGTGTTATGCACAAACAATGAATCATGGAACACTTCATCTAAAACTAATGATGTAATGTAGGGGACTAACATATGAATTAAATAAATAAATAAATAAATAAGAGGACTTTGGCCTTGGGCCGGAACTGTGTGGCAGTCTCGAAAGTTCAACAAGTTCCACCGGCTCAAACAAAATTATCTAGGCCAAAACAAACGGAGAACTGATATACATAGAGCCCTGTGGCATTTCATTCACTTTTTACATGTCTTCGCTGGAACGTTTCTTTCATTCATCCCTTTCCCTGGGTCCCTTCTAGAAGCTGGAGATGCAGCCGTGACCAAGTCAGGGCCCTTGTCTTCGAGTTGCTCATGGAGCACTGGCGGGGACGGGCACAGATGAACCATGCTGCACGTCGTGGTAAGAAGTCAGCGGCACAGGATGCCCGCGGTCTGGAGGAGGTGGAGCAGTCCCTCAGCCTCCCTAGGGGCACACGTGGGGACACTCTTAGAAGGGACAACACATGGTCTTAGACGTTAGAGGGTGAATGGGACCCAGGCAAGGGCAGGATGGCGGTCGGGCATTGTAGGCAAAGACAGCCAGAGAGCAAAGTCTTCCTGCAAGACCTGAGGCAGCCCAGGGGGGATGGCACATGCAGGGTGGGGCAGGTGGCCGGGGGAAGGCATTGGGACCTCACGGTGCAGCCACCTCAGCCACTTGATTTGTGCCATGGTGGGTGGCCAGAAGGCCCAGCGTCTAATTCTCAAAGGAATCCACAGTCGGACCTTCAAGGTTATCTTCAAATAAGAGTCAACATTCAAAGGACATACTGGCAGGGTAAAAAAAAGGGGGGGGGAGATTCATGAAACTACTTTGGACCTACGTCCTATCACCAGGTGACACCATTTGGAATATACTATATTAATATTTTTTTACCCTACAATTATCTTGGAACTAGCACAACTGGATAGCATTACATTTTTTACATTTAAAGCGTTAATACTGGGTGCCTGGGTGGCTCGGTCGTTAAGCGTCTGCCTTCAGCTCAGGTCATGATTCCAGGGTCCGGCGATCGAGCCCCACATCGGGCTCCCTGCTCAGCGGGGAGCCTGCTTCTCCCTCTCCCTCTGCTGCTCCCCCTGCTTGTGCGCTCTCTCTCTCAAATAAATAAATAAAATCTTTTTAAAAATAAAGCATTAATACTATGAAAAGCAAACACATACAATGCATCATAACCTTGACATGTCGTTGGCTTTTAGTATGTCAAAAAATAAACTAAGGAAGAGGCCAGGCCTCTCTCAACCTCCAGAAAGCTCTAGAAAGTTCTGGGGATAGAAGGAATGGAAGAGAACCAAAAGAAGGTGAAGCTGGAGGCTGCTGTGATAGTTGAGGCCTGAGCTGCTGAAACCTGGCTCGGTCAGGATCCATGTGGAAAGAGAAGAGGAATATTACTGACTCTTCGAATTTGGCAGGATTTGCTGAAAATTTTGCTAATAACCCCTCATGCCTGCTAATGAGGGCAGATCCTGGTAACTACAGGATCTTTTGTTTGGAGAGCAGAAAGTCAACATCCTTGGTCTGCTGGTATTTGGCCAAATCACAGGCAGTATCAGGCATGGGAGGCCGGGCACTGAGAGCTTGCAGAAGTACGACGGGCCCAAACTGTTCAACCAGGAAGGGACAAGGGATGTGGAACGTTCCTGAGGCTGCAGGAGCCAGTGGTTCTGGGGGCCGCCAGGGAAGGGTCTCCATCAGATAGGGCTCTGGGTACTTGGTGGGCTCCAAGGGACCTGGGAGACATTTGGTTCGGTCAGCCAAGAAGCCCCTTCACTTTTTTTAGCATCAAACCTTTAACCTCTGAAACTCGAGAAAAACTAGCAAGGTGACTCGTTCAGACCATCTCTGTTCTGGAGAAGTGCATCACAGCATGCTATCCGTCATAGTCTAATCCCAGACTGGATGAGCAGAAGCCATGCCAAGAGCAGGCCAAGCCATGCCAAGTATTGTAAGATGAGCCACGGACAAGTCATGGGAGGCAGGGCATAAAAACTGTCCATAGCCTATAGAGAAGCTCCAGCTAGAGACCAGCCACCAGGGCAGATTGGGAAAGGGGAGCCCTCATCTGTGCTCAGGAAGCTCTGCTCGCCGCCAGTCTCCTGAGACCTGCTACAAGAGTAATGTCTAGGGCGCCTGGGTGACTCAGTCAGTTAAGCGTCTGCCTTCAGCTCA
Source organism: Neomonachus schauinslandi (assembly GCF_002201575.2). Lineage (NCBI taxonomy): Eukaryota > Metazoa > Chordata > Mammalia > Carnivora > Phocidae > Neomonachus > Neomonachus schauinslandi. The sequence goes on along the minus strand of NC_058412.1, from coordinate 7,909,591 downwards.
GGTCGTGATCTCAGAGTCCTGGGATCGAGCCCCTAGTTGGGCTCCCTGCTCAGCGGGGAGTCTGCTTCTCCCTCTGCCCCTCCCCCCGCTTGTGCTCTATCTCGACATCTCTCGCGTGCGCGCAAAAATAAATAAATAAAACCTTAAAAAAGAGGGAGAGAGGGTCTAACAACGAAGACTCACGCCACATCTCATTTGAACAGTGGCCGTGAGGCCCTACAGCTCAAGGGCCCTGGCCTTGGAAAGCAGCTCTTTCTTTGGTGTTCGCTTTGCCTAGAAGCCTCGCAAATTGTTTAGCTGAGTAAAGCCAGGCCAGAACATATCACCAAAGGCCACCGGGTCAGCAGCTGAGCTGCCTGTTTGACTTGTTAGGTGGCATAGAGGGTGGAGATAACACTGGCCTATGAAATGCCTCTTTGGGAAGGCTTCCCCGAGAAGGAACACACACCCGGTTATCTGTGTTTGCTGAACAACAATAAAAAATCCTTTATTATTGCCCTCAGCTTGGGTTTTTAAACTACAGAAATACTTATGACCCTGCAGAGGGAAATCGCTCGCATTTTCTGGATGTTGGGTGAACATCGATTCAGATATTGCTGAGTAAGGGGTGACACCCAATTGTACAACCAGAGCGCCCCCCGCCTCCCCGCTGGGGACCTGGCCTTCCCTGAGCCCTCTTCCTCTTCTCTCTACCCCTTCAACCTCTCAATTACATTCACTTGTCCAGCACTAGTTTATTGGGGTACTTCCCTTGTAAGGGGCATTCTGTCTGGCCACAGGGGCAGTGACTATGGATTGACTAAACCTTGCCCTCTGCTTGCTTGCAGGGAAGCGGTAGAGACAGAGGAAGCAAGAGAATTTCAACTGAGAGGGAACAGGTGGGGGTGGGGCGTAAGGCAGATTTCTGCCAGGATGAAAAGGATGAGCAGTTCTTCAACAGCACCAAAGTGAGAAAAGAGCATTCCAATCTGTGAATCAACTTCCAACTCCTTAATAAAATAAATCCGTGAAGGCGCTTTTACCACATGGCCATAAAATTCTTTGATACTCTTCTCACCGAGAGGTGGGTCTGTGTCCCCTCCCCTTGAGTCTGGTTTCTATCACTGCTCAGCTAATGACAGTTTCAGTCTCTTCCTGAATCTTAGAGTGCTCACTCTTGAACCCAGCTTCCAGAGCAGAAAGGAACCCCCCCCCCCCCACCCGCCACAAGCCCATGTAAAGAGCCCACGGGGCAAAATAGGTGTTTTAACCAACAACTCCAGCTGAGGTCCCAGCCAAGAGCCAGCGTCAACTTCTGGCCATGAGTGAGCGAGCTTGCGGATGCTACCAGGACTCTGGCCAGTGTCAGAAAGCCCCACGCTTGGAAATATATTCCTTTAAGCACTTTCAAAGGCTGCTGATAAAACTGTAAATTGACTGAGGATATCTAGGAGATAACCGGGAAATAGAAATCAAGATCCCTAAAATGATCATGGGCAGGTGAATAGTTGTAATATACAGCAAATCAGTAAAACGTGATTGTAGAACTTGGGGGTGGGTTTGTAAATGTTTACTGAAAAATTCTTTCGATATTTCTACATGTTTGACATTCTTAATAATAATACATGGGGAGGTAGAAGAGCTCGTGAGTCACTAAGAGTAAAGCCTGAGGAAATAGTCAAGAGATGCGATTTTTAAAAATTGATATTCCCATGCACTGTTGGTGGGAATGCAAACTGGTGCAGCCACTGTTTAAAAGAGTATGGAGGTTCCTCAAAAAGTTAAAAATAGAACTACCCTATGATCCAGTAATTGCACTATGAGGTTTTTACCCAAAAAATACAAAAAAGCACTAATTCAAAGGGATACATGCACCCCAATGTTGACAGCAACATTATCTACAATAACCAAAGTATGGACGCAACCCAAGTGTCCATGGACAGATGAATGGATAAAGAAGGTGTGAGATATATATATATATATATATATATATATATATATATACACAATGGAATATTACTCAGCCATAAAAAAAGAATTAAATCTTAACATTTGCAACAACATGGATTGAGCTGGAGAGTATTAAGCTAAGCAAAATAAGTCAATCAGAGAAAGACAAATACAGTATGATTACACTCATATGTGGAACTGAGGAAACAAAACAAACAAGCAAAGGGAAAAAAGGAAAGAGAAAAGCCAAGAAACAGACTCCTAACTGCGGAGAACAAAGAGATGCTTCCCAAAGGGGGAGGTGGGGGGGGGATGGGGGAAAGAGGTGATGGGGATGAAGGAGCGCACTTGTCCTGATGAGCACTGGGGGATGTATGGAAGTGTTGAATCACTATATTGTACTCCTGAGACTAATATAACACTGTATGCTAACTATATCAGAATAAAAATTAAAAATAACTAAATTTTTTGGGCGCCTGGGTGGCTCAGTTGGTTGGGCGACTGCCTTCGGCTCAGGTCATGATCCCGGAGTCCTGGGATCGAGTCCCGCATCGGGCTCCCAGCTCAGCGGGGAGCCTGCTTCTCCCTCTGACCCTATCCCCTCTCATGCTGTTTCTCGCTCTCTCTCAAATAAATAAATAAATAAAATCTTAAAAAAATAAATAAATAAAAATAAAAATAACTAAATTTTTTAATAAAATAAAATAAATTGATATTCTAGGATGTCTGCAGTGGACACCAATGGCCTCTCCTCTTTGTCTGGAGGCTGCCCTTCTCTCCATCCCAGGGCGGGGGGGGGGGGGGGGGGCCGCGCTGGTCTCTTTAGTCACGCTTCTGCAATGCAGCTCCATCCCAAAGACATCGGGGATGGGACTGGGCACATAAACTACACCTATCAGGATTCTGTCCGCAGGAAGTTGGGATTTGACTTATAAATCTGAGTTTATTCTCAGCTGGCCCCTTGAACGGAAAAATGTCAAAACTGAAGAGCTAGGCTGTGGCTGTTGTAGATGGAATCGTGTCCCCCAGAAAGATACGTTGAAGTCCTAACCCCCAACTACCTCAGAACATGAACTTATTTGGGAATAGGGTCTTTGCAGGTATAATTAGCTAAGATGAGACCAAACTGGAGTACGGTCAGCCCTTCATCCAACACAACTGGAGTCCTTTGAAGAAAAGGAGATGCACAGACTTGAGGAGAAGACCGTGTGCGTACGGAGGCAGAGATGGGAGTGATGCACCTACAATGTAGGAGCGCCAGAAAACCACCAGAAGCTGGAAGAGGCAAGGGACGATTCCCCTGCGGGTCTCAGAGGGAGCACCATCCTCCAGGTCCTTGATTTCAGACCTCTGGCCCCCAGGACTGTGAGATGATGTGTTTCTGCTGTCTTCCGTGTGGTAGCTCCAGCGACTACGCAGTGGCCATCTTCCACCAGGAGAACCGAGCAGAAGGAAGAACAAGGCAGATGCACCAAGGGATCAAGGGTGAGCCATGGCTCCCTGCCTCCAGGCTGTCCCTGAAGGTAGGCACATCCCCGCCCTCCGGCCACTGGGGCAACTCCTGCCCTCACCCTACAGTGCCCTACTCCTTTTAAGTCAGATGTGACTTCTAGCCAGGTAGTGATACCAAGCACTGTGGTCAGTGCAGCCCCACCTGTAGCAGCGAAAGTAAAAGGGAAGCCAACCAAATGGCCCGCCAAGAGGACCAGGTAAATAAGTGGCGGTGCATGCATAAGAGGGGTTAGTAAGCAGTCCATCCAAAATCACGGCATTGAAGCTTACCAACTCCTGTTATTTTATACACGTTTCGCCTTGAATAGACGGCCATTGCGGATTTGACCCCTGTCACCTGCAGGGGCCGCCCTCATCTCCCTGCCCTCCAGGTCCTGGGGCACTGCCGCCCTCCGCCGCGCAGCACCTCTGGCCGTCACAGCCATCTGGTTGCAAGGACGATGGAGTTGGGGTTTTCCTGCTGGAACGCGGGACCCCAGCCTCTCCAGGCCCTGTGTCAGGACAGCAGTCCTGCCAGACGGCTCTTCTAAGAAAGGTGGCCTTCCGCGACCCATGTGCTCTCTGTCCCAATCTGCCTGATGCTCTCGGGGAAACAGAGATGAGATAGGTACTCCATGCTAAATACACCCGAGCACCGGCTGTTCTCCCCGGGTGCCCGATGCACTTGAGCTCCCCAGGGGGGCTCACCTACGTAGAACACGCTGTGCCTGTGGAAGCTCCCAGAAATGCGCCAGGATGAAGGTCACTCTCTTCTTTTTGCACTAAAATAAAACACATAGTAGCAGCCTAATTATGTCAGGTACCCGCGGGCACCATCACTGACCTCGCAGGGCATTCAGCCAGCAGACAAGCAGAGAACAAAATAGTACATTATACTGATCCAGAGAACCCCCCACAGACCCCGGAGAGCCGGAAAGAACCTCTTCTTCCTGTCTGTGATTATGCTGGTAACATTCACATGAAATAACATTTGCAACTTTAACTATTTTTACATATACAATTCAGTGGCATTAAGTACATTCACACTGTTGTGCAACCATAACCACCAGCCATGCCCAGAACTTTTTCATCTTTCCAAAGAAAAAGTCTGTCCCCGTTAAACAATTCCCCATCACTCCCTCCCCCAGCCTCCGGAAAGTTCTATTCTACTTTTTGTCTTTATGGATTGTCTACCTGGACAGAGATGGACGGTCTACCTAGATTGACTAATCTAGGTATTTCATAGAAGTGGAAACATATAATATTTGTTCTTTTGTGTCTGGTGTATTTAATACCCATAACATACCATATATATGTTAGCATATATGCTTCCAAGAGTCATCCATATTACAGCAAGTGTCAGGAATTAATCCCTTTGTAAGGCTGAATAATATTCCAATGCATGGATATACCACATTTTGTTTATGCTGCGAGGAGCACTGATGTATCTGTGTAAGTCCCAGCTTCCAACTTTTTTCTTTTTTTTTTGAGAGAGAGAGTGAGTGCAGGAGAGGGGCAGAGGGAGAGGGAGAGAGAGAATCTCAAGCAGGCTCCATGCCCAGCGCAGACCCTGATGCGGGGCTCGATCTCATGACCCTGAGATCATGACCTGAGCCCCAATCAAGAGTCAGACACTTCGCTGACTGAGCCACCCCGGCACCCCCAGCTTTCAATTCTTTAGGGGATATCTACTTAGGAATAGAATTGCCGGGTCGTATGGTACCTCTGTTGAACCATCTTTGGAACTGCCTCATGTTTCCACCAACAGTGCACAAGGGTTCCAGTTTCTCCCCATCCTTGCCAACTCTGGTTATTTTCCGTTTTTTAAAATCGTAGCCATCCTAATGGGTGTGCAGTGAAGAATAATTTCTGAGCTGAGTTCCTTTGGAGGAAAATGTAGAATAGTCAAGCAACAATGCAGGGGGAAGGACGCCCCCAGCAGAGCCAGCGGTACCTACAATGTCAGGAAGGTGTGAGAGTTCTGGGATGCCAAGGATAGTGGAGGAGTGGGGAAGCCAGGGATGAGGCCAGGGAACCACAGAGAACCAGATGGGGCGGGCCATGGAGGCGGTGCCCAGGCGACCAGACTCTCCTAGAGCAGGGGGTGCCCCAGGGGAGAGGCAGGGTAGCATGGCCTGGAGGCAGACAGGCCTGGGAGGGGCATCTCTACTCCTCTTCTCGCCTGTGTGTCCTCAGGCAAGTCACTCAACCTTCCTGATTCAGTCCCACGACTGAGAACTGGGACCCAGCTGTTCTTCATCACAGGTTTGCTACTGGCTGCACTGAAAGAGTCCGTGTGAACTCTCCACACGGCATCCGACCCAGGGTGGGCGTTCCCTGGTGGTGGCCATTATTGTCAAGGGGAGCTAATGACCATCCTAATAAAATAATAACGTACACACATCTGCGGAAGACGCCGAGCGCGACAAGGTGTCAGCCAGCAACCGGGCCACGGGGAGGGTACAAAGAGGAAGGAGCCTAGCCTCTCTCCTCAGTGAGCGCATGATCCGCTGCAGGAGAGCCCTGAGGAAGGGCTCCTTGTTGGACTTTGGCGTTGGAGAGGCTGGGTTAGAATCGGTGGTGGATTGGATATATTTTCTGCCAAATGTTCCACTCCCCACCCCCATGATGTTCTTTCACAAGAGGAAGCGACACATCGCTCTTCACAACTAGTGTCCCCTCAAAAGTCACATGGTGAAGCCCTGACCTCCAGTGTGACTGAATTTGGATATAGGGCCTTGTTGGAGATAATTAAGGTTAAACAAGATAGGTGGGGCCCTAATCCAAGACAACTGGCGTCCTCACAGGAGAGGGAAAGACATCAGTGATGCTCACATAGACAAAAGCCCACGTGAGGACACACGAGAAGGTGGCCATCTACAAGTCAAAGAGAGGCCTCAGGAGAAAGCAACCCTGCTGGCCCAGTGATCATGGACTTCCAGCCTCCAGAACTGGGGGGCAATAAGTTTCTGTGGTTTAAGTAGCCCAGTCTCCGGCATTTTGTTATGACAGCCCGAGCAGGCTAAGCCGGTCCCCACTAGTGGAACTCATGTGTTCTGGTTGGTTCAATACGTGTGAGGGGAGGGGAGGGTGCCACCTCCAAGCAGAAGACTCAAGAGCCTGTGTGTGGTTGTGCCAGGGGCTCTCTTCCCCTCTGCCACGAAAACAGCAGTGTTCCCACGGAGGCTGTCCCATTGCTTGGGTCTCTGAGCGAGGTGGGTGTGGGGCAGAGCAGCAGCCAGCCCATGAGAGACAGGTAGCGCTGGAGGATGAACCCTGTATTGTGTGAGCCACTGAGGTGAGGCGTTGTGTGTTACTGTGGGATAACCTCACCCATCCTGACTATTACAGATTCTAAGAGCCAAGGCTCTGTGAGCTTGGGTGAGTTTGTTCACCTCTCTGAGCCGTGTCTTACGTATAGAAGAGTCATGGTAATACCTGTCTCGTAGGGTCCTTCATTCCTTCACTCACTCATTCACTGGGTGCCTTGGGGGTGTCACCACTGGATAATGGGCCCCGGAAGTTGTTTATGTCCCAACCCCTGGCACTGGGGAATGTGCTACATTACATATCCAAGGGGAATCCGGTTTGCAGATGGAAGGAAGGGTCGCTGATCAAGTGACCTTAAAAGAGGGAGATTATCCTGAATTATTTGGATGGGCCCTTAAAATTGGAGGAGGGAAGCAGGAGAGAGAAAATAGAGAGATGGGACACGAAAAGGACTCAGCCAGACATAATCTGTGGCTTTGTAGATGGAGGAGGGGCCACGGGGCAAGGAATGCAGGCAGCTCTAGGAGCCGGAAAGCCAAGGAAACAGATGCTCTTGGAGAGCCTCCAGGAAGGAGCCCAGCTCCTACAAACCCCTGACCGCAGCCCAGTGAGACCTGGGATGCGCTTCTAACCTACAGAACCATGAGATAATAAATTTGCATCATTGAAGCCACTAAGTTAGTGGTAACTTGTTATAACGGCCATGAGAAACTAACACAATTGCTGAGAAGGGGAAAAGCAAAGGGGCTGCAATAGAAATTCCTGGGGGCCAGGGGTGCAGTACTGACTTCTCCCTCCCTGACTGGTAAAATCCTCTGCTGGTGTTAGGGGAGGCAGGGTCAGGTGATAATCTAGTTCCTTCCTCAGGGCTTTCATTTCATTCACTTCTGAGCAAATATAATGACCATGACAATATCCTCCCAACATACTCATTCTAACTCAGCCCCATCTGCCTTTGTCTCTTCTCCTTTCTGGGTGGAAGGGGTGCTTTAGGAAGTCAGGGTAAGGGACAAGGGGAGACAAGCAGCAACCACAGTAACCCAGACGGGGGAGGGCGGAAATGATAGGAAAATAGAAGAAAAAGAAATTTCCAGTTTATTCATCAACATCTCCACTCCCCACCCTGCTTTAAAAAATCTGGGGAAGGACATGCAAAGTTATCATATGTTATTTATTATTATTATTATTATATGAAATGTGGTGGAAATCTGAGTTACTAATTCTGTTCATTGCCCTAGGGGAAAAAAAGTCAAGGTCCTGGACTGTCCTTTCTGCCTCCTTAAATCCTCTGGTTTATTCTTTTCTGGTTGGTGATCAAGACATTGAGGAGGAGCCTGCTGTACTTCAGAAAATATTATTGTTGCCCCTTCAGTCTTTTCCGGGAACCACAGCCCGGTGCTGGGGCTTAATTGGCTCAGCTTCCGGCCAAGGCCAATGGAACTTTCTGGAATTGTCTCAAATCTTAGTCACCCAACTCTGGAACACTCCATTCTTATTTACCGAGCACCTAAAGAGCAATACCGAATATGCACCCAAAGTTCTAGAATTCAAGGAATCTAGTCATGTAAAATGTTTTGATTTTTTGTTCTTAAAACCCGATATTGCTAAAAGAAAAGTGACCTTCTGTGTTCACTGTCTCTGTGGCTTAGTGTAGCTTTTGAGACTGGTCTCAACGGCTCCGCTACTGACGATTGCCTGAGATTCACTGCACACCACGTGCTTTTCTACTTCTGTGCCTTTGTTCACAAGCCCGCCCTTGCCTGGAATACCCCCTCCAGTCTCCCTGCCACCCCAGGAAGCCTCTTCAACATCAGCCTCCCTCAAGCAGAGCAAACTGCTTGCTTTCTATGTGATCCCATGGAACTTTCTGTATATTCCTTCACTGTAGCTTTTTACTGACCTGCCTCCTCCATTGGACTCTGAGCATCTACAAGCCGGAAACATCTATTAATCATCGTAGTAACCCCCGGAACCTAGCACCATGCCTGAAATAAATGGGCATTCAGTAAATACTCGTCAAGCGAATGAGTGAAGGACAGGATGAGTGAATGAGTGAACAGTGAACACATCTAAGCCTTTAAAAAGAGACAGAATATTCTAAATTATAGCAAAACATACTGATAAACCCATCTTCTGATGGCTGAATCTGTGTTCTCTATATTCTTCTGTTCTCCCCACAGCCTCCAGGACACACGAGGCCTTCAACGCATAGCTAGCTTGTTCTCGCTTTGCTCTTCAGGCACTCAAATGCAGAAGAACCAACCAAGCACTCGAAGGAGGTTCTAGAACTGTGCTGTCCAATAGAGTAGCCACTAGCCAGATGTGGTTATTGACCACTTGAAATGTGGCCAGTCTACGTGCTATAAGTATAAAATGTACTCTGAGTTTCAAAGACTTGGCATGAAAAAAAAAGGAAAATAGCTCATTAATCATGTTTATATGATTATATGTTGAAATGATAACATTGGGATATTTGGGGTTAAACTCTATTATTAAATTTAATCTCTTTGTTTTTTTTTAATTTCAGTATGGTTAACATACAGTGTTATATTAGCTTCAGATGTTCTTTTTATTTTTTTCATGTGGCTACTAGAAATTTTTTTTCAAAGGTTTTATGAATTCATCAGAGAGAGAGAGAGCACAAGCATGGGGAGCAGGCAGGCAGAGGGAGAAGCAGGTTCTCCGCTGAGTAGGGAGCCCAACTCGGGACTTGATCCCAGGACCCTGGGATCATGACCTGAGCTGAAGGCAGACGCCTAACCAACTGAGCCACCCAGGCGTCCCGGCTACTAGAAATTTTTTTTAGTTTTATATGTGGTCGTGGCTGACATTATATTTTCATTGGGCAGTCCTGTTCTAGAACAGTGTATCCCGGTCTTTTTTTTTTTTTTTTTTTTCCCATTATCATCCCCCTAAGGAGACTTTTTAGACATTTTTTTTTTTCCTAAATCCCTCTCTCCCATGAAATTTGAAAAACACAGATAGACCGTATATCTGTTTAGGTATTGTAGCCCTTGTAATATCTAAGATTTTTTCACCAGCCTCTCCCAAGAACCAATTTTGCCCCCTTAGGGGTAATACCTCCCATGCTGAGAGCGCATGTTGTAGAAGATGGTGGCATGGTAAGATGGGAGAAGCCAGAATCCCTGAGTCACCACATGGTAAGCTGCTTTCCAGTGAGATCAAGAAACAGCATTATGGTGTAGGCCACCCAGATTTTAGGGCCGTTTGAGAGGCCACCACTGATTACCTTGATACACCAAATCTTTGATTTTACAATGTTATCAGTAAACCCAAAGAGATCTTGGAGAATCAAAAATCAGGGATCCACAGGGTCCAGGTGCACGAAGGATCTGGATATCTCAAGATGCCACACAACCTCACCTCACCCTCCCACCCTCCCCTGCACCAGCCCCATTATTTGGCGTTTGCTGCCAGCTTCCTCTGCTTGGTGTCAGTTCACCCCGCTGGGCCTTCTTCACTCCCTTAGCTTCCTGTGCCTGGATGACTTTCCCTGTTCCCCTAGCAAATCTTTCAGACTCAGCTCTAGTGCCACTTCCTCCAGGAAGCGCTACAGGCCCTCACCACTCCTGGACTCCACTAAATGCCAAATGTTTGGCCAGAATCCGAGCTGTCTTATGCATTAAGCTCTACAGAGAAATAAACCAATACTAATACAAAACCAAAACGCTCAAGTTCACTCCAAACACAGGACGAGAAATCAGAGTGGAAAGATGCCGTATCTTAGCCTGCTACGCTTAAAATATTTTACTTTTGCAAATTTCGCAAAACACATGACCTCTGATCGCATTGCTAAGGCCCCTCGCGGGGCAAGAAAGGAAAGCCTGTACTGAGGAGCTCTGAAGCTGAAGCCCAACGGGCTTCCACAAAGAACCTGATCTATCAGTGAAAAGGTTTTGTAGTCAGGTGCTCTGGACTTGGAAAGTTTTAAAGTAATTCAACAAAATAAATCACGTGTTCAATTATGGTACATACAGTACGTGCTTAGCAAGCGTTTGTCTGAATACTCGTCCGGTAGACGAGAAAGATTAGAAAATAAAAATTAATATGGCATTTAATAAGGTCCTAGATGTACTGAGGGCCTAAAAAAAAGTTATCCTCCCTGGAGACAAAGAGGAAAAGGGGTGGGGAGCGGAGGGGGCAAGGGATGAGTGAGGGCTGGAAAGGGGCTCGTTAGAGGCCAGGGAGGGAAAGAGAGAATAAAGACCCTTAAAATAAGAAGAACCAAACACCGGACTCTACGGGAGGGAGAAGGGCTGAACGCCAAGTTCGGGGAGGTGGTATCCGAGCGCCACGGGGAAAAGAGAGGTTGGCCCGCCCCGCCCCCAGCAAGTCCCTCCTTCCGCCGCTCGCTCCGCCCCCAATAAAAAAAATCAAACCGGGAACCTCTACCCGGCCGCTTCCCATTGGCTATGCGAATGAGCGAAGCCCTCCAGGACCAATGAGCCGCGGCCACGGTTTAGCGAGCGCCTTCCGGCCCGTCCCCGCCGCGCCGCCCGGCGCCTGCCTCACCGGCCAAGGGCGGGACGTGGGGCGACGGGGGCGCGGCGCGCGGAGCTCAGGCGACGGCGGGACTACACGGTGGCCCGGGTGCTCGGCATGGCTCGCCTGGTGCTGGGTAGGCGCCGGCCTCCTCGTCTCGGGGGGGCCGTCCGGGAGTTCCCGGCGGAGCGGGCGTGCGGCCTTGGCCGGTGCTGGGGTGGGGGATGGCGGGCCCGGCCGGCGCGGGGGTGCGGGGCCCTGCCGGATTCGGGGCGCGTGCGGAGGAGAGGCACGTCGGCGGGGCTCCCGCAGCCCACCCGAGGGAGCGTGGCGCGGCGGGGACGGGGAGCCCTGAGGCTGGGCGCGAAGCCAGGGCGGAGGGGCGACGGCCGCGGGCCGGGCGGGAGCCGAGGCCGGGAGCTGCGTGGGAGCCGCGCGGAGTACCTTGATTCCTGGCGGAGGTTGGGGCCGCGGGCGACCTGAGAGGGTCAGGGTCAGTGCTCCCTTGTTCTGGGCCCGCTGTCCTCACGCCGGCGTGCGGGCGGCGCAGCCACGGGCTCGTCACCTGTTCTGTGGAATTCCACTAATGAGAAGAACTGAAATATCAAAAACCCAGCCCTGGAATTAGACTGAGGAGTTGCCTGAGATAGGGAACGGTGCCTTCCAAAAGCACTTTAAATGTGGTTGAACTTTCAGAAACTAAGTGGAACGCAGACTGCCATGAATTATGTAAATGTCTGTTTTAGAAACTACAGTGAGTGAGGTTGAGGAGGATCCCGTCTCTTTTCTGGCTCTTCTCGGTCCCACCCAGCCCAGGCGCACTTACCGACGTTACCGGAACGCTCTGGGTCCAGACCAGAGCCCCAGCCCGCCCCCGCATTTACTAGCTGTGTGACCAGGAGCCAGTTACTTAACCACTCTGGGCTAGTACTCCCACTCTGGGTTGTTGTCAGGATGAATGAGTTCATATAGGTCTCAAGAGGGTAAGCGAGATATAAATATTTGCTGTACGACTGCAGAGAGATCACAGAGGAGGGGAAAAGATTGCAGTGTCTATTTAGTTTCCTTCGGGTGAATTCAGACTCGGCTCTGAAAGTCTGTGATTCTGTCAATTAACTCATTATTTGAATACATGTAGTCAACCATTTTTGGGAGCCCTCTTGGTTTCTAGATGACTGCTTTGGGATCATGTACTCTTGCTAGCAGGTGTGGGACAGAGATGTTGCTGATGCGGATTTGTACCATCCTTAACTACTCTGGAAGAATAATGGGGAGCCACAGATGGCAAAACCATCTGCTCACATGGATTCTAGACACTCGGATGTTCCAATTTCCCATTGGTGCTCATTATCAGTGAGTGGCACTGCGATGTGAATTTCAGAAACAGGACATTATTAATGGAGATTGACCTACTTTATCATCTTAAGTGGCCCAGGGTTTTTTGTTTGTTTTCCTGAGGGTTTTCATGGGGGGTAGTTACTGGCTCCTTTCGTTTATACATCTTTTAATCTGTTTTCTGAGTATTCAATTTCTCTCTAGCCCTACTAGGTCATACTGCCTTTTAAGGAATTTAGGTCTCAAATCTTTATTATCAAGATATGTCCACTGGAGAGCCATTTATAAGAAAGGGGAGGCTCTTGTGAGAATTAGGCAAAATTTACAAATAAGAACTCCAGCAACATTCTAGAAAAAAAAGAAAAAAGCCCAAGCCCATGTTATACTGATGTCATGACCATCTTTGTATGGAAAGGAAGCACATTCCTGAGGTAAAAATCATGGTCCATCCCTTGGGTGACTCCAGCCTGCTTATAACAGCCTGCTGTCCCTGATTGACAGGAGAAGGGAAAAAAACCAATTCTGCCACAATCTACCTAATGACCCTCCTTGGGATTATACTAATGCAGTCTCCAGGCCTTTGGTTAAAAATTTGCATTGCATAACCGTGTTCTATCTCTTTATAATGATGTGGCCTTAGGCAAGTTACCCTTTCTGTGGCTCCGTTTCCTGGTCTAAAAATGGGCATGATGATACACACCACATACGGTTCTTAAAATGAGTTAATATATCTTAGTTGTTTAGACAGTACCTGGTATGTAGTGTCATTTAAGCATTATTCATAGTTAACATGTCAGTTTCTGGAGAGTAGTTGGACAGATACATATATCAAAATATTAGCTATTCCCCCATCCTCCCTGTAAGATCATCTCTTAAGGAAATATTTATATTTATTTGAGGGGGAAGGAAAGTATAAGAATTTTCAGCATTAGTCTGTTAATAGTGACAGATTGGAAATAAATTCTGTTAGGGGTGGATTGGCAACATGATAGAGCCATTAAGAATGGCTATATAGGGGTGAGGGTGATAAGGAATCCATAATTATATAGAAAATGTCTGTAACTCATTCTGAGTGAAAAAAGTTTACAGAAAGGAATGTATAGTAAGATCACATGCATATAAATATAATAATAAAGTTTTAGACCTCTGAATTGCATAGAGATGTCAGTAAGAATATTCACCAAAATATTGCCCATTCTAGTGGAACTGTTGATGGGTTTTCTTTTGCATTTTCAAAAATTCCACAGTGAGCTCAATGTATTGAACAAGTATCAATTAATGTTGATTTTATAAAAAATGATAAACTTTAGAAAGTAGAACTCCATGGAGGATTTTCCAGGACCAGTCTTAAGTTCTAAATGTGTTCCGAATTAGGACTCTGTCTTCTTGGATTCTTAATTTACTTGCTTTATTAAATGTCAAACTTCACTTAACCTTCCCTGCAGCAACAAAAAGATTATTGAGCAGCACAATCCAGTAGAGATAAGAATGCAAACTTTATATCTAATTTTAAATATTCTAGTAGCCTCGTTTAAAAAGGTAAAAAGAAATAGGTGAAATTAATTTTAATATCTGTTTCCCCAGTGTATATAAAATATCATTGTAGCATGTAATCAATATCAGAAATACTAACAAGATACTTTTCCCCCTACCAAGTCCTCGAACCTTAGTGCGCTTTTTATACCGTCAGTGCATGGTGGGGCAGTTGCATGTGACGAGAGGCTGCCCTATTGGACAGCAGCAGTCATCGAGAGAGCCCCATTTTGGATGGCCTGATCTCCATCCACATGTACCCTTTCTCACCTCTCGGAGTGGAAAAGGAGGTCATCCTGTCCCCGGCTACCCCTGTCAAATGGAGCTCAAAAAGCTCCATTTGAAATCTTCTGGTTCCCTCCCTTCCTAATTCCAGGCGTTTTGTTTCATTATTCCTCCACTTTATCTTTAGCCTCTCCTGCTCCCCATATTTTTTTCCCTCATGCTCAGATCACTCTCGTCTTTAAAAAGAAACCTTCCTTCTACCCCACATTTGCTTGCCCTCTTGTGCTCTTTATAATAAGACTTGTTTTAAAGAGTTACCCGTTGTTTTCATCAACTTGTTCCCTCCTACTCTCTCCAGTCTTTTGCAGGTTGGCTGCTGCTTATTTTCACTACTCCACCACAACCGTCCTGGGCCCCAGGGATCGCTCATTAAATACAGCAGTTAGTTTTCAGTCTCCTATTTGATCTCCCAGTAGCGTGTCTTACTGTTGCCCTTTTCATCTTTCCCTGGGTTTGGGTGACACTGCTCTCCCACATTGCAGCCAGAAAACTCTCTAGAAAGCAAATCTGGTCATACCCCCTGCATGATAACCTTTTATGTCACCCTTAGTAAGGTCCACAGTTCTATTTTCGTAAGTTCTACAATATTAGCCGTATCTATAATTCAGATGCAGTGGTTTTGTTTTGTTTTGTTTTTTAAAGTAGTCTCCATGCCCAGTGTGGGGCTTGAACTCACGTCCCTGAGGTTGAAAGTTGCATGCTTTGCTCTGCTGACTGAGCCAGCCAGGCAGCCTTCAGATGCCCTATTCTTGAACAATATAATTACATTGTTTGTTCATGCCCATGACCTACTGAACCATTTTATCCTGAGCACTAAAAAGACAACAGTGGTTTAATGGGAAGAACTTGGAAATAGAAGTCAGAGACCACAGATGGGTCACTGGATGTACTTTTGTTTCCTTATTTGCAAAAGAGGGATTATTCCTGCTCTCTAGTTAGTAATGCTGTGAAAAACCAAGTGGTCTAATGTATTTGAGAGTGATCTGAAAATTGAAAGTGCTATGTAAGTAGAAGGTGGAAGATTTAGCAGCAGAACAGTTAACATTGGTGTATATGCCTTCCAGAAGAAATTTACCAACGGGTTATTCAAAAAGCTCCATTTGAAATCTTCCAAATTCTGTCTACAAGGCATATGAAAATACGACTAAGATGGCATGTGCACACACGCCTTAGAGGACGGGTCAGTTTCACAGTTTGTTACATTAGTAGATGAAAAGAAAGAAATTATATGATCATCTTCATAGATGCTAAAAAGAAAGTAACAGGAATTTCTCTAATACCGTAAAGTTTATGTTCCAACCCAAAAGCCAGCAAATGAGAAAATATTAAAGTCAAGAACAGTCCATTATTAAGTATTGTTCTGGAGGTATTAGATGCAATGTAACTGGAAAACAAAGAAGTCCTATATTATATATTTAAAAGGAGGAGGTGGAATTTTGATAGTACTACCAATTCAGAAAACAAAAATATTCATAGATCAGTTCAGAATTGTTTTCCTATATAATTGTTAAAAATTACATTTCAGTTCGTAGAGTAGCCAAGAAAAATGCACTTGGTCTACAGTGTGGCTAAACTGTGCAATTAATAATACGACAAGAGGGGCGCCTGGGTGGCTCGTCATTAAGTGTCAGCCTTCGGCTCAGGTCATGATCCCAGGGTCCTGGGATCGAGCCCCGCATCGGGCTCCCTGCTCGGCGGGAAGCCTGCTTCTCCCTCTCCCTCTCCCACTCCCCCTGCTTGTGTTCCCTCTCTCGCTGTGTCTCTCTCTGTCAAATAAATAAATAAAATCTTTAAAAAAAAGAAAATAATTCGACAAGACTCCATCCTCGCTTTATAATATTTACATGAAAATTCTTTGTAAGCTCATCCAACAGCATTGTAAGTGCCTACTGATTGCCATGAATAGTGTTAGCAGAAATCAAAGTATTTATAAAAGCAATTATTGCCCTTGATAGAGTCCCAGTTTAGTGGAGGAAACAACTGATTTTTTCCTTCAGAAGAAAGTAATAAAGGTAGTGTTCTAATATTGCAACTGCATAAACACAAGAAATAAATGCTGTGTAGATTGCCCAGGGTCACAGGGTAGTCTGCCAGCTTCTCAGTGTCCTCACCCATAAAATGGCCATGGTAGTATTACCTCACAAGGTGACTGTAAAGAATGAAGATGCTCATGCATAAGCATGAAGCAAATCTTTTCCCAGTTGCAGCTCAAGAGGCCAGAGTGTGGCCTCTGTGTCCTTGCTGTGCCCTGCACCAGGGGGAGTGAGATTCCAGGGGCTACAAGAGCAGCAAGAGGCCGGGGATTCAAAGGGCCCTGACCCGGGAGGACATTGGGCAATTAAAGAAGACTCCCGTTGCCCAGTTTGCTGCCAGGGCATGAACCCTTTCGCTCATGCTGTGCTTTGTGTCATTACTGCAGGTCTGATGAGCTGCACCTTCTTCCTGGCAGCGAATGGTCTCTATTCCTCCAGCGATGATGTGATTGAACTAACTCCATCAAATTTCAACCGAGAAGTTATTCAAAGTGCTAGCTTGTGGCTTGTAGAATTCTATGCTCCATGGTAAGCATAAAGCCATGTTGTGGGTTATTTATGGTACTTTATAAAATTAGGGAAAATACTATATGAAAGTATGATTTTATTTAGTCATCTAGTTTATCTAGTTTACTGCTTGTTTAAAAGAAGTAGAGAGGGAAGTGGGAGACTCCCCAAAGTGGTGTGAGTTAAAGGCCATGGAGATTGAGTCCACTGAAAAAGAATGGTTGGAGTAGCTGATTGCTGCAAAAAAGAAGAAAGAAAATCTTTCTTATAATTTTAAGAAGGTATATCTCAATGATGAGGTAGGTAGGAGCTTGATGGAAGGGAAACTCATTTATGCTGAAAGAATATTGGGCACAGGAAAGGGAAGAACTAGTGATTGATTCCATTGTGTCTTGGAGAGAGTTGCTTCCAGAAATACGTCATTAAAAACTGGTTTAATTTTAAAATTCTTCTCTTGCCTTACATGCATTGCTGGAAAAAAAACAAAAACCCTTGTGGGGTAAAGATGCAGTTTTCGTTGAAATTAATGGTGCACAAATAGAGTCAAAATACAGTATTGCACTAATTGTTGATGTAGTTAAGCATATAAGACAAACAAAACAAAAACCCAACAAATAGAGAAGTGTAGAGACAGATGAATGGAAACTGCAAAATGTGCACAAGGCTGTTACTTCTGTAATCTAGCAGGCCAGGCCGAGGGTACCCTGAGGAGGCCTGAGCCCCAGCCAGCTGTGTCCTGCAAATGACCTCAGGAAGTATTTTTTTTTTTTTTTTTAAAGATTTTATTTATTTATTTGACAGAGACACAGCGAAAGAGGGAACACAAGCAGAGGGAGTGGGAGAGGGAGAAACAGGCTTCCCGCGGAGCAGGGAGCCCGATGCGGGGCTCAATCCCAGGACCCCGGGATCATGACCTGAGCCAAAGGCAGACGCTTAACGACTGAGCCACCCAGGCGCCCCCCTCAGGAAGTACTTTTAGGTGTGAGCTGCACCCCCTGCACTCACGTAGGTGTAGTAAATGAAATTCTTACAGATTCTTTTACCTGAGGGGGTGCATTGTAGGATATGCTTGATGAAAGGTTTTCCTGTATTGCTTTAATTTTTTCCTTTGCAAGACCATGAAACTGAGTTTTGGAAACTCATTACCAGCCCTCATGGACTATGTCACTTAACGTTCAATGTAGCAAATTAAGGTAAAACCCTCTACTTGTATGTTGCCACATTGTGAATACTATTCATCTGAGTGCCTTTATTATTATTTTTTTTAAAGCTTCTCTTTTTGTTAAATCCAAGCGAGCATTCTATATGGGTTAGTTCATTCGTATTAGTAAATGTACAAATAGTAATTATACAAATTGTTCTATTGTTGAATGCCTTTGTACGCAATTTTTACAAGTTAGATTTTTTTTTTTTTTATCATTTATGGTAATTGACATTGTTTTGGGGAGCTACGATATAAAGAGAATATACCTCATTCCAAAACGAAACCAAAGAGCATCATTGAGAAGGCCGGATCTGGACCCTGTAGTTAACGGTTACTGTTACATGGCAGTTTTGCTTCGTAATGTTCTGGGGAACAGGCGGTCTCATTAGAGCAGATGTTTTTCTCCTCTTCTTGTGTTTGGACTTGGCAGCTTGGTGAAGGCTTTGAATTCTTTCCAGAATAAAGATTTTCCTTTTCTGTGTGTAAAATAAAGCATATAGGGTTGCAGAGGAAACCTAAAATATCGAAATAACATTATCAAAATATTAAAATAAATCTTGATGTGGTTATCTAGTACTTGTTCACTGGGACAGTAAATAGCAAGATCTAGCAGCAGCCCTAACACCTAGACACCATGATCGTGAAGTAGTGATGAGCATAAACGAGGTTGGAAGAGAAGTGTAGGAGCTGTGGTAGTGATCGAAGAGTAGCTGTGAGTTTTTGTTTGTGACAGTTGGTGTGTTGTGAATGTTCATCATTGAAGGAAAGACTTCATTTCCATTGCAAGTTAGCAAAATAGAGGTGTTCCTCTCCCCCCCATCAAAAGTTCCTGGAGCCCCTGGATTTTTATCCACCAACACCTTCGGGGTCTGTGGACCGCAGGTGAGGAACCCTTGGGTTAGAGGTGTGCTATCTTTAGATTTACGTGGCATTTGATCTGTCTTTACTATGCTTCATATCGAAATTGAAGGGAATATACACTCTGACAATTTCTGATTTGAGTCCTTTCATAGTATAAACCCAAATTAAAGAGGCACAAAGTCCTATAAAATTTTGACTCCTGGACTTCTAAGTAGGAGCACGTAGACAGCAAAAGATACTAGATAGAAGTATGTAGAAGCAGCATTCCAGGACATTTCTCAGAAGATCCTAACTTTTAAAATATTGGATTAAGCTTAGGCCCCTGTGGAAGGTGATAATATGTAGTGATTAAAAACGTGGGACCTGGAGTCACAGACCTATCCAGCAGCTCTGTCACGGACGACTGTGTGATAGTGGACAGGTTTCTTAACTTCTCCACCTCTGTCCCCTCATCTGTAAGATGAAGATAACAAGGCCTCTCTTCAGTGTTGTGCCGATGAAATGAAATCCTGTATGAAGGGCCCCTCATGGTCCTGGCACATGGCATTTGCTCATTAGGTCCTTAGAAGCCTAGTTAGGAGACTTTACTTTGTTGTTTTTTTTTTTAAAAAAAAAACAACACAACTAATCACCTATGGGTAAACTGGTTATGGTATCTTCATACAATGGATGTTATTCAGCCATGAAAATGAACAGTATAACATCTGCAACCTTGATAAATGGCATAAACGTAACAGGTTTGTGTATATATAACTTTTTGTTTTTTTAAGGATTTTATTTATTTGACAGACAACCAGAGAGAACACAAGTAGGGGGAGTGGGAGAGGGAGAAGGAAGCTTCCCACAGAGCAGGGAGCCCGATGTGGGGCTCGATCCCAGAACCCTGGGACTATGACCTGAGCTGAAGGCAGACGCCTAGCGAACTGAGCCACCCAGGTGCCCCTATATGTAACTTTTTAAAAGCACCCATCTGTATATATTATGTTTCACAATAATTTATTTCAAATACTGTTTACTAAAAGATTATTAAAGTTGTTTTTCCTTGTGTTCTCGTCTCTGTCTCTCTCTTGCTCACTCTTGCTCTTTTATCACCACCTTGTGGTATCGAGAACTTTTCAGCTTGCTAGGCTAACAAATTTGGGATTACATGTACATTTTTAGCCCCACATGCTGCTGTGGGAGCCAAGGAGCATTGCGATTTAGGCTCTAATACTGATGGCCTAATCTGTAAAAAGAAGAGGTTGGATAGATCAGGGAATATCAAACCTTAATGGGCTTAAGGATCACTAGTTGATCTTACTAAAATGTGGGTTCCTGAACCCCTTCTCTAGGCGTTCTGAGTTCATGGGGCCCAAGAATCTGCATTTTGCCTAGCCTTATAGAACTCAGACCACACATTGAGGTACACTTGACCAAATAAATGCTAAAGTTCCCACCCAGGGATAGAGTTACAGATGACAGTTTAAACTCTTTAAATATAATTTAATTAAACAGTAATTTGGAAACTTTAAGTTAGCATATGAAAAAGGATTATAGTAAAGCCCCTTAAAATGGCAAGTTCCTTCTGTCACCGATCAGGTTTCATTAGCACACGTACTCCCTGCAAGCACCCACCCCTGTGCAAGTCACTCAGTAGACTATTGGTGGAATTTTTTTTTTTTTTTAAAGATTTTATTTATTTGACAGAGCAAGCACAAGCAGGGGGGGCGGCAGGCAGAGGGAGAGAGAGGAGCAGACTCCCCCTGAGCAGGGGGCCCAATGCGGGACTCGATCCCAAGACCCTGAGATCATGACTGAGCTGAAGGCAAACGCTAAACTGACTGAGCCACCCAGGCGCTCTGGGGGAGTATTTTTGAATTGGGGATCAAAGACATTAATTGTTGCCTTGTGTTTTCATCTCCTAAAAGGTGTGGCCACTGCCAGAGGTTGACACCAGAATGGAAGAAAGTAGCAACTGCATTAAAAGTAAGTTTCTAAGATGTCCACATTCACCTGTGAATGTATAATTAAGTATGCAACTGGGCTTAATGTAGGATAGGAAGTTAATTTGCATATTAAGCTCAGAACCCTTCTTCTGGTGCCAGAATCATGTAGGGAGCAAAGGGATAATATACATTTAATTTTTACGTTGTCTGTTTTTGTTAACTCAGTTTTCCGGATTAGTGACATAATTACTCTTCGTCATGGTAATTCTGGGAACTGCAGAGTTCCCTCTAGGGCTGACATACAGTTCACCCATCATTCAATCATGTAGGAATGATTTTCCAGGCTAGAGCCTTCATTAATTCTGTTTATCAACCTAACCCTGCCCTTTATTATCTTGTCCCTGAGTCTACAAGAATCAAATGGTGGGTTTTTGTGGAATCTGCTCCAGTTGAAAGAAAAATAGATGATACTTTTATGTTTTCACAGGATGTTGTAAAAGTTGGTGCAGTTGATGCAGATAAACATCAGTCTCTAGGAGGTCAGTACGGCGTTCAGGGATTTCCTACCATTAAGATTTTTGGCTCCAACAAAAACAGACCAGAAGATTATCAGGGTAAGAACTTCTCCTAACTACTCCATTCCCCTGGTTGGAATTTTAATTTGAGCAGGTAGGTAAAAATTAGGAGGAAGGGCCCGTTTGTTTTTGTAAATAAAGTTTTTTGGAACACAGTCACAGCTGTTTACATATTGTCTGCAGTGGCTTTCACACTAAAATGGCAGCATCGAGTAGCTGCAACTGATAGGAAGGCCTGCCCAGCTGAAAATAATTGCTGTTTGGCGCTTCACAAAGAGTTCGCCAACTTTTGGTCTAGAGTGAGAAAACCCTCTCTTTCTTGCTAGTACATTTCTTAATCTGGTATATTTCCAGATAGATTGGAGGAAGGGCGCTGGTTCAGAGGATGAAGGCATCTAGAGTTAGAGAAGGAACAGAAGGCTTTTGTTATGTGCAGGGCTTGCCCTTCTGTGTTAGAAAGTGTCGGCCAAGGCCGCAGAACGACACGATTCAAATATATTCTGAGTGTTGCTGTACTGTATTTTCTTTCTAATACCAGGTCTGAAAGGGTTCTCAGACGTTTTTCTCTCCTCCTTGGCAGTTTGATAAACTATTTTTTTAAAAAAATATGAATTTTTCCAGAGATTTTATTAGAGTTTTGCCTTTAAACTCTGAAGATAGCCTCATGGCCTATATTATCCGCACACTTCCGAATCAGTTAATAGCCCCCTGACTTTTTCTTGAGTATATAGTTTTTGGTTAAATTTCCAAAGGCTGTTGTCATTATTGAGTTTCAGTTACAGGGTTTATTACTTCTTAGATTAGGATTAAATTCAGCTAGAGAACCTAAAAAAGCCCAACTGTTGTAAGCAAGGTAGAAAAAAAGAGGCCTGGATTGCTTTCCAGTTACTTGGCTTCAGGCATTTCATATCCTACTTTGTCCACATTTTTTTTTCTCTCCGTTATCGTAAAAATAGTTTCTTCTGTTTTTCTCAATTGGTAATTTGTATTTAGAAATGTTCTCTGCTTTCTTAACTAGATAAGTTTCTTATTTGTGTACATGTTGCATGTTCGGTAAATGTTTGTGAGTTACTCTCATTTGTAGATGGTATTAATAGGTGAGCAGGAGGATATTCTTGTTCACGCTAATAAACTAAAACTCAAGAAGGGGATTTGGTCTTCCCAGTGAAAAGTCTAATGCAAAATGCATTGTAGGGAGAACTTGGCCCTGTGTTAAATACACGTGTGTACTGTTGGGTGTGTTCAAACATCCGATAAAGCTGACAGATTTAGGTAGTGTCCTTCAGGCACACAGCTCACCGCCGTCTGTCCATCTGATTGTCCTTTGTCTTCCTCTAGGTGGCAGAACTGGTGAAGCCATCGTAGATGCTGCCCTCAGTGCCCTGCGCCAGCTCGTCAAGGACCGCCTTGGGGGAAGGGGTGGCGGATATAGTTCTGGAAAGCAGGTAAGGCTGTATAAAGTTCATTTTTAATGTGTGTGATGGTTCTGATGCCAGAATATGGACTCCTTGTAGAGGATAGTTTGTTTTTTAAGTCATTACTACTGTTGTAGATAGTGAACTTTCAGTTAAAAAAGTAATACGAGGTTAGATCAGCTGATGCCAAAGGGAGTCAGCCACCCATCCTGTTCATCTGGCCTCCTCAGAAGTCACTAGTCCCACTATTTAGAACAGGAATAGTGTGCTTTCTGGCCATGGGTAGTTTAATATTTAATGTCACCCGTGACAGGGTAGGAGTGAGAGTTCAAGCAAGAAGGATGTGATTGAGCTGACGGACGACAGCTTTGATAAGAATGTCCTTGACAGTGACGATGTTTGGATGGTTGAATTCTATGCTCCTTGGTGTGGACACTGCAAAAAGTAAGTGCTTTCTACCATGTTCTTCGAGTCACAGTGCTTTCAGTATAGTCACCTCGCTTGTTTTGAAGAAGCTGCCCCAGACCCAGGTAATCACTTAGATCTCCAGAAAAACTCTGGACTCTACGTGATTATTACACGTTGGCATGAGAGCCAGGAGTATCTTCTGTCGTGTTTTCAGAGATGAGCAGGGAGCCAGCATCCCGATCTGGGGAGGGCAGTCACAAAGGCCCGGGAAGGGAAAGTGGAAGGGTGCATCACTTGTGCGCCCCCCCCCCCCCCCCCCACACACGCAAAACGTGTGTCCACATCTCACTGGACTGGGCAGAAATACACACATCAGCTTAAGTATTTATGCCAAGAGTTAAAATATACTTTTAAAGTGCAAATATTTTTCTATAGCCTCGAGCCAGAATGGGCTGCTGCAGCTACAGAGGTGAAAGAGCAAACGAAGGGAAAAGTGAAGCTCGCAGCCGTGGATGCCACAGGTAACCAACTTCTAGCCAGCCGATATGAGGTGAGTGTGTCTGTAGGGCTCATTTCTTTGAGAGATACACCGTATTTTCAACTATTACTTCATCCAGTATTCTAAGCCTCCCTGTGTGATAGGAGGGGAGATGTTTGGCCATTTGTCATGAAACTAAATTACGTGATTGTTAAAACTATTAAGTCTTCAACCCAAGACTTTTTTTTTTTAATCCAATTTTTGCTGTGTGCTTAATGTGAATCCTCAGCTTGCCCAGGCTTTTACAAGTCGCTCATTGCTTTTGAAGTTGTCCCATTTGTTCTAGAGCAGATATGTTGTATTAAGTATAAATGCAAGGTTTGAATAAGACTTGGCTGTGCCTGGTAGGCAGACTGTTAAAACCGCCTGATTAACAGACCTTTGTGTCTCATCCCTGATCACTGATGCAGGCCGGGGATATTGTTATGTTAAATTACCTATAAGGTAGTTTTAGAACGCATAAAGGTTATTTTATTTCTTATTAAATGTTAATTTGATTTTGTCTTGCCTTTTTTTTAATAGATTAGGGGATTTCCTACAATCAAGATATTTCAGAAGGGAGAGTCTCCTGTGGATTATGATGGGGGGCGGACACGATCTGACATCGTCTCCCGGGCCCTGGATTTGTTTTCTGAGAATGCCCCCCCTCCTGAGCTGCTGGAGGTAAACCGCTTCCATCGCTCGAGATAAGAAGCACTTATCCAGTCTGATGGCAGGGGCACTAACGCGGCAGTGACACTCGTTTTGTCCTTTCAGATGAGCTCTTTCCCTTTTAAGGCGCTCTCTTTAAAGTGTTACTGTACTTTGAGGTGGGGAAAACCTGTCTGATAAATTGCTGCTTTTCATAACTTTTAGTACTAAAATAATTACACTCTGAGGACAGGTGTACCAGGCTGCTTAAAAACAGAATGCATCCAGTCACGCTGTCCTCGGTCTCCAAGTCATAGCTGTTATTTGCGGAGAAGCACGTGACAGGCATTGTGCTGGTGCTTTTCCGTCTGTTTCTCTCAGTTCTCACATGAATGCATAGAGGTAAATACTGCTTTCATCTCCATTTTACATGAGGAAACGGAGGCCCAGAGAGCCTCAAGCGCTCATAGATGTATAATATGTGTATATCTGTCTAGCTAAACAAGTCCGTGTCGGAGCCAGGCCGCACCCACACCCTTTGTGGTTTGAGAGAGAGAGAGAGAGAGAGAGAGTGTGTGTGTGTGTGTGTGTGTGTGTGTGTGTGTGTGTGTGGTGTGCGCGCCGGTTCCTCGCTGGGCCCCCAGGGGAGGGCTTTGGGACCAGTCGCAGAAGTCGCGCACAGAGCAGAGCTGTCGCTGGTGCCGAATCGCATATAAGGCCGTCGTATTCTGGAGGAGTCGCTTGGTCTGCTCTGCTCTTGAGTGAATGTGACGATGCCAGTGTTGGTTGTCAAGCTGACCTTTGGGTTCTGTGTCAGTGGCCTTCCACCCACCCAGTTGTCTTCTGGGCCCGCAGATCATCAGTGAGGACATCGCCAAGAAGACGTGTGAGGAGCACCAGCTCTGTGTCGTGGCCGTGCTGCCCCACATTCTGGATACCGGTACGCCGAGCAGAGGCCCCCTTGCCCTTCCGTGCGCTGCTCTCCCTGCTCTGTGGGTCTTTTCTCGCTGAGGAGTGTGGCGGACGCCTTTATCTTTACCTTGAAAACACTCTGTTTAAATTAGGAGCTGCTGGCAGAAATTCTTACTTAGACGTTCTTCTGAAGTTGGCGGACAAATACAAAAAGAAAATGTGGGGGTAAGTTACAATCTCAGTATGACTTGGCTGGGAGAGCGTCGTGCTCCTCAAGTTTCTGCTTCCCACTCTGTTCTCTGTAGGATGTGTCCCTGTTTCTCTTTGGCATTTTTTAAGTTTAGGAGATGAATAATTACCATCTAGAAGGAAGGGAGTGCAGGTCTCTTATTTCTAAGACACTCATCTGTGCCACGGAGTACATTTTTCTCATAGCAGTCATTTTAAGTGGTGGTTGGGGTCCCAGCTAGCAAGCAAAACCTGAGTCGCCTCACTGGACTCTGGCACAGCTTTGGAGGCCAAAGAAAGAGAAGGAGAGGGGTGTTTTCTTACCCTTTTCCAAGTGAGGGCTGATACAGGCAGATTTTTAAGACAAAGTATGTCTGCCTCCTGTTGAACCTTTTGCTTCTCCTTCTCTGTATCTCTCACTGTCCCGCCTCCCTCCTGCCCTTTTCAGGACAGGTGACCCTGCACCGCCTGGCTGAGTTCAGCACAGAGTTGTGTGCCTACAGAACAGCGCCTTTTGGCACCTGTTATTCCTCACCGTTGTAGTAGTTGAGTAAGGAAATGCAGCTGAGCATGTTCATAGGTATTGAATAATGACATACCAGTAAGTTTTGCAAAGAAGTTATGATGCTTCTAGAGAGCGTGCCTAATCCCCCAAATGATATTAGTAGGATTTCAGGTAATAAAGACAGAAGATTTACCAGGTTTAGTGGACAATACTTCAGGGGCTGGGAGGAAAATTTTGTCGATCGGGGGTACTTCTGGAGGTACAGTTTAGGGAATATAAGAGGAACTGTAGTTAAGAGCACATCTAGAATACATTATTTTTGTAAACTTCCTTTTTATTTCTATATCCATTTCATTCCATAAAATATTTGGAGTGTAATCTTTTAATACCTGCTAATTAGATTTCAACTAATTTGAAAGGGATCCTTACCCTAAAAACCAGCCTGTTTTTCTAGGTGGCTGTGGACCGAGGCTGGAGCCCAGTCGGAACTTGAAAACGCGTTGGGGATTGGAGGATTTGGATACCCTGCCATGGCAGCCATTAATGCACGCAAGATGAAATTTGCTCTTCTAAAAGGTTCTTTTAGCGAGCAAGGCATTAATGAGTTTCTCAGGTAATTTCTTGCTTTCTTGAGTTGTTTCTATTTTGTGGCTTAGTTCTGTGGTGCTGTGGGTTCAAAACTAGGTTTACATAGACCAGGCAGTAGATGGAATTATTTTGCATTTGGCATTCTGGAGAATTAGATGTTTGAGTTCTAAATCATCTTCCTGTAAGAGCCATGTTCTCTTTCCTGTGGAAGGATTCTGTAGAGTGATGGCCACCTTGCCATCTTGTGCCATTGGCATTGAGCTCTTCCTGGTTCTCATAAAAGTCTCACATGGGCTAGAAGGAGCCCTTTCTCACCCATTCCCACCCTAGCACGCTTGGTGCCCCTGACCTCACGTAATACCCCGTCCATTTCTGGCCATTAGCTCTAGAAGGTTGTTACGTGAAAACGAGCATACTTCTGAAGTGACTGCAGCGACGTGCAAACAACACTAAGGGTTCCTAAACCCAATGTACGGAGCTCTCTGTCTGTCCTGCTCTTCAGCTCATCCTAAAATTGACTTAATCACCTTCCGGCCAAATGCAAGGCATTGACGCTGCACTGTTTTGGTTAATGCCTCTTCCTCATAACTATGACTTTCACAAAGGTGAACCTCTTCGACCCAGACCTTGTCTCTCTTCACTACTGTAGAGCTGATAATAAGCTCTTGGTAGTTGATTAACACATATTTTGTAGGTTTTATGTATCATATACTGTATTCCTACAATGAAGTAAGCCCCAAAAAAGAAAATGTAATTAAGAAAATCAGAGAAAATACATTTACATTACTGTAGTGTAAAAAAATCTGTGTAAATGGACTCGTACAGTTCAGCCCGTGTCGTTCCGGGGTCAGCTCTACTTAGAAGTATGTCATCCTTTTTCAACAGCTGATTCCAGTGTCAAAAACCATAGGAAATGTATGAGGGTAATAATTACGTAACAAGACTGAGCCTTTGGACTTACTGGAAACGACAGGTTCTAACCCCAGCTTTGAGTTTGTTCACATTTCTTTTCAACTAGTTTTCCTTTTCTGGTTTGTTGTTTGTTTAGCACAGAGGAGGTAAATAGTTCATGGAACTGTCAGGGTTGCACCTGTATTCTACATCAAATTTGATAATTATTGTGTACTTAATTTGTATTTTAGCAAAGTAAGTTTTTCTTAATTATTGGTGATAACTGGTTTTATCTGATGCCAAGACCTGAGTAATTCCACGCCTGGTTGCATTGTTGTTCTCGCTTGAAAAGATAATACTGTTCAGGAGCAAGAGGTGAGAAATGCCTCTGCAGGAACCTAGTAGGCAAGTCGTCATTTTAAAACTTGGTTTCTTCATCCGGCTGTGCTTGCTTTGGTCATTTCTGCCACAGGGAGCTCTCGTTCGGGCGGGGCTCTACAGCACCTGTAGGAGGTGGGGCCTTCCCTGCCATCAGCGCCAGAGAGCCTTGGGACGGCAAGGATGGCGAGGTGAGTCCCCGGGGCGGGGGGCCGTGTGCCTGCGGGACTTGTCATTGGGGTGCTTGTCCAGCCTCTTCTTACTCTCCCTGTCCCTGGGCATCTTTGCTGTTTGTAAGCCCAGTCCTTTCCACCAGACGTAAGCCTTAGCATGCTGTCAGAAATGGGCCCTGGGTATTCTTGACAGAGACGACGAGATAAATTTCAGTAATGACGTTTCTTTCCTGATTATCACCCCGAAACTGAACATTTAACCTGGAATTCACTTACTGTGTATCTGAGAAACACAAAATTATAGCTTTGAAATGAGCGTTTATTCTAGTACACTTCTGCCCCTTTTTCCTCAGGACAAGCTAAATGGCTGTTGGTGTTAAAGGGGTGGTAATTTGTTGAATTCATACTTCACCCAAGTTCTCAGCTTTTCCAGCTATGAAATAATAGGCAGTGTTAAAAGCAGGAGGTGGGTTAGGGAGGAACGAGCTCTGTAATCTGGGGCATCTCTAGAAATGACTGCTCCGTGGTGAGCCCGTGTGCTCTGAGCCCCTCACCCTGCCTCCCCCCAGCCCCTGAGGGACCTCACGTTGGCTTTGTTTTCCAGCTTCCCGTGGAAGACGACATTGACCTCAGTGACGTGGAGCTGGATGATTTGGAAAGAGATGAGCTGTGAGAGGCTTGGCACAGACTTCAGTTTTCTTTTCTTGGGAGCAAATTTCCCCAGCAGTGAAGGAACATTCTTCACAATCAGATGAGTCTACCGGTGGCCTTTTTAACGAAGAAGTAGCACTTAATTGGTCATGTGAAAACACTGCAACAGTGAACTTTGCATCTCAAGAAAACAATGAAAAATTCTATGAATTGTTGTAGCCAGTGAAATTGGGTTGTATTCTATCAATAGGTAATATTTTGAGGAAAACTGATGGGCTGTTGATGTATTTTTCCCTCCCTCTGACTGCTGCTTGAATGTTCTTGGAGGCTGTTTCTTACATATTAAGTTTTTTAATGTGATTCTTTCATTCGAATATTAATGGCTTTTTTCCATTAAAAAAAATAAAATATTTTGGACAATGCCAATAAATGTATGAAATTAGTGTCCCCATCATAAAATCAGAATCCAGTGTTTAGCCAGTAAGTTAATATAATGAAGGGATGACCCTGATGTCTTCCCTCCCTATAAACCTGTGACCCAGAGGGCACCATCGGGAGGCTTGCCACAACACAGATTTCACCTGCGTCCTGCAAGGCCAAGTTCCAGCTGCGAGATGTGACCCGTACAGGGAGTTTAGAGAAAGGGCGAAAGCAATGGGCAGTCAGTTGAGAACTGCCTTTCGTGCCCCCCCGGATTTTGTCTTTCGGCCATCCCCAGTGACCGTTAGGAAATACGGCTGATTATACTGTTAGCTCAGGATTTAACGTGCTTCCCCCGCCCTCACGAGATGGCCGTTAAGACCCGAACTACGGCACCCAGGTTACCGACTCCCAGGTGGGCCCTGTTTATGTTAAGTGCAGTTCGAATTATGTTCTAAGAGACAATTCAAAGGACTGAGCGTTTCTTTATTGTAACTTAAAAAAAATAAATACAACTGTAACGAACTTTGGTGAGCAATTTCTCTAAAAATCTAAATTCGGTAGGGTTCTCTGGCTAAGGGAAAGAGGCGTCTGCAGGCGTCTGCGTGACCAGGAGCGCGCCGTGGTGCCAGTTCATCTCTCTAGTCGAGAAGACTGAGGTCGATGTGGAAGTAGACGTAAGGAAAATAGTCTTGGTTGTTGAGCTGCAGGCCAGGGATCTCCACAGATGCCTGCAAAAAGAAGACGTCGTGTTGGCGCTCTAACTGCAGAACCCAGTTTGCTGTCGTCTTTATAATTTTCGAGGAGGCTCTCTGAGAACATTTTCTGCCCCGCACAGTGCAGCCCCGCCGCGCACACGGCCTCTTCCCCGTTACGCTTGCACATTTGTGAAACGTAGATCTTCTTAACAATCTGGCAATTTCCATTTTCGGAAAGTGCCTCCCACGTGGAGAGGCTGACGGCCATGCAGAAACCCAGCTATTTCTGTCGGATTCTCTACCTACATCCAGTATACTTGCAGCTGCTACTTGATCCAGGTGTCTGAAGACGGAATTCAGAACCTCCCTTAAACGTTTGGTGGATGACTTCTTATGAGGCTGGAGGAGCACCGCCTGGAAGTTCACCGGTAGTCCGTACCTTCCCAGACAGACAAAACGTGCGAATGAGTTACTTCAGATGCAAATGTGGGTAAAATAACCCTGACGAGAAACAGAGGAAGTTCTAGTAAGAAGAAGGCCTCGGTCAACATAGCTTAAGAAAATGAAACTCAGTTGAACGGAATGTCTAGGGTCAGAGGTTAGACTAATTGGATTTTTCTGGATAGGAACATCTCTAGTAGAACATGCTAACCAGCCATTTCTGGCCGTTAATGGCGCGGTGTCTGCTCAAAATACCAAGGTCTGTTGGATCTGCAGGAAGGACGACCTGTGAAGGAGGCTGCTTGTCACCACGTGCGTACTGCTTTCACTATAAATCAAGCCTACGACCTGCTTAGTCCTGTGCCTTTGGAGGGCTCTGGGCGAGCGGAACCCCGGTTTCAGAGCCCCGCCAAAATAGTCTTCCCAAGAGGCAAGTGTCAGAGAAGCTGGCCGGTGGTGATGGTGATGGCAGCACGTGGGCTAGCTCACGGGGGACAGGGATGGCCCAGCCCATGGCCTCATCTCTCCTTTGCTCCCCTTACCATCAAAGCTCTGGTATTCCCTGGGGAAGATGGGCAGAGGGGCTGTTGCCATCTTTCCCTGAATGAGCAGCTTCCCTCCGGACTCCCTACCCCAACTCCCAGTGCTTTCCACATCCTCGACTTCGCCCAGACCATTCCCTCCACCTACAGGCCACAGCCCGGGCGACCTGGACGCTAAGGGTGGGCATTCCAGCTCCCGGGCCATCATTGCCATCCCTGCTTTGTCCTCCGACCCGGTCATTCCACCGCAGTCACTGCCCAGCTGTTCTGGGAGATGGTTTAAACTCCCTCACAAGGATCCCCGTGTTGAGAGCTCTCCTGCCTTTCCGGGCCTGGGAGCTGCTTCAGGGCAGAGGCGCGGGGCCGTTCTGCCCCTGGTCCTGGAGAGCAAGCGGCCCTCCTTCAGTGCTTCATACATGCTGGCTCAATGCTCCTGGCCCCCTCATCAAGCCTCCAGGCCCTTGGCCCTTTAGCCCACTCTGGAATTCAGGGCTTTTCACGTTCTTCCTCTGCAGACCCTTCCAGTCCTTACCCTGCGAACCCCTCCTCTGGATCAATTTAAAGGAACGCCTTCTGTTGTGCTCAGAACATGCCTTCCAGGAACAGCTGAGTCTGTTGGGCTCATTCTCAAGGCTGCCCCCCCATGGTGCTCCCTCTTGGATCGCTCAGTAGAGGACCCTCCTCCTCCCTGATTGCTGAGGTCACCTGGTGGGGAGCACTCACCTGCAGCCCCCATACTGGGACCACTGTAGCCACCCCAGCCCCACCCCCTGGGGCTGCAAGGTCCGTCAGGTTGCTCAACTACTGCCCCCTTCCCTTTAACATATCACCATCTTGCCCTGCCTAAAATGAACTTCCTCGGCTCCTCCCTAAGGCTCTCATTCCAAACCTGAGAGTATCCAGTGTCCTGTGTCACCCAGTCATCCTTCAGCCATCACACTGGGGCTTGTCCCACCAATGACCTCACGGCCCATTTGCAGGGACACATAAATCCTTAGGCTTCCACTCCCTTTGACTCGTCAGCCACTCCATCCTCCTGCCTCGATCTCCTCATGGGCTTTTCTGCCTCCACCCCTTGTATGTTGGAGGTCCCCCAAGGCGCCCCTTCAGTACGTTCCCTCTATACGACTCTCTCTGAATGAATGCAGCCGCAGAGCCACCATTAGGGTTCCCTAACGTCTGTTCCCCACTAACACCTCTCCCAGGAGCCCGACTAACCAGCTAGCTACCTGGCTGGCTCGCTCTCATCCCAGATGACTGAAGGCCCTGGTTCCCTTCACCCTGAAGGCCAACTAGCACTTCCTCAGCTGAGGGCGGGGTCCACTTCACTTTGGTTTTATTGAGTCCACGAACAGTTAGCATCCACTCTGTCCAACTCTGGGCTGAGTGACAGAGGTAGCGAGCAAGTCGGCCCCAGCCCCCACACAGGCGGGAAGAACAAACCAGCTTGGCGAGGAGGAAGACAGCACCAAGTGCCAACTGGGGGTCAAAGGAACAGGCAAGCAAATGAACTTCACCGTCTGTCTGCGCTAACAAACTTGCTGGTTCATCTGTTTTCTTGGACTATGATCTCTCCATACAATAGAATATGGAAAAGCCATTAAAAAGGATCAGGTAGCTCCACACACACTGGTAAGAACTGAAAGCAGATGAAAAAAGCACGCTGCAGAACATTAAGGATAAATGGGGTAAGAAGAGCCTTGAAACCATTAACCGTGATTATCTGTGGGCAGGGGGACTGTGAGGAACTTCCTCCACGGTATATATTTCTGAACTTTAGTTTGTTTTTAACAGTGTTCATATATTACAACTGTATTCAGGAAAAATACAGATACAGTAAGAAAAAGTCCTACACTGATAGTCTTGTAAAGAATTATTTCTACAGGGGCGCCTGGGTGGCTGCCTTTGTTCTGCCTTTGATTCAGGTCATGATCCTCGGACGCTGGGATTGAGCCCCGTGTCAAGCTCCCTGCTCTCTCCCTCTGACTGCCACTCCCCGCTGCTTGTGCTGTCCGTCAAATAAAATCTTTTTTTTTAAAAAAAGAATTATTTCTATATGACTTTTAGGGGAAATAGTTTTATCCAGCTTAAGATATTAAGGATATCTATCTATACCTCTCTTGAGCAAATGGGCAGCCACACTATTGGGCCCGAGAACCACTGAATTTTGAGGCAAGCAGGTCAGTCTGGGGCCCGTCGACACTACGGACGGCTGGAACACTCCAGGGTAGCGTGAGTACACCCTGCAACACAGGGCCACAATCCATGCCATTCCAGGCCTCTGAGACGGGCGGGGAGGATGAGGAGCCACGGTGAGATCTGATCTGTGTCTGGACAAAACCACACCTGGCAGCCACCATATTGTTTGGACAAAACCGCGCCTGGCAGCCACCAGTTTAAACAAAACCACACTGTCAGCCATGTGGAGGACGAGAGCCTGTGGCAACAGCTGGGCCGGTGAGGCGGGAGACAGAGGCGAGAGAGAAAGCGGAGGCAGGATGGATGGCCCGTCCAGGGCGCTGTGGGGCGCAGGGAGTGGGGGAGGCAAGCGGGGATGAGGGAGCAGAGCGTCTGAGCCCTGAGGTTTGGGGCCTGGGGACAGGAAGGACATGAGGCCACTGGCATTAAGAGGGCAGCCAGAGGAAGAGGTTGGGAGGGAAGAGGAGCCGGATGTGTCCAGCGAGCGGCAGGACCGGGAGATGCAGGAAGCACAGGCAGAGAAAGGAAAGCAGGAACGGGCCTCCAGGTGGGGGGCCGCCGTGCAGACAGGGGAAGGGGCTAGGGAGAGCGCTCCAGAGGCTCGGAGGGCCAGGGAAGCACCGGAGCCTGCGGGCCAGAGCGGGCCAAGAAGCAGGGGCGGAAGCTTCTGGAAAAAGTGTGTCCAGCCAGCCGTGTGCGGTGCTACCAAGATCCACCCCCAGAGCTCATGACACGGGGCATCTTCAAAACCCAGAAGAAAAGCAGGCTTCAAAAAGTATTTCCTATATAATTCCATTTTCATAAAAATTTAGTAAAAAATAGGCATATCTGTAAACTAGAAAAAAAAGCAAAACACAAAGGAACAAAAACTCCCGAAGGGGTTCACGCCCGCATGTTAGCCAGCCGCGCTCTCTCTCGCTGTTCAAAGTACAGGTGATTTTTACTCACTGTTGGTGCTGATTTATAGTTTCCTAATTCTCCACAGCGAACCCATTTCACTTTTGTTAAAAACAAGGCATAACTACTGGGTATTTACCCCAAAGATACAAAAGTAGGGATCCAAAGGGGTACGTGCACCCCGATGTTTATAGCAGCAATGTCCACAATAGCCAAACTGTGGAAAGAGCCAAGATGTCCATCAACACGTGAATGGATAAAGAAGAGGTGGTATATATATACACAATGGAATATTATGCAGCCATCAAAAGGAATGAGATCTTGCCATTTGCAACGACGTGGATGGAACTGGAGGGTATTATGTTGAGTGAAATAAGTCAAACAGAGAAAGACATGTATCATATGATCTCACTGATATGAGGAATTCTTAATCTCAGGCAACAAACTGAGGGTTGCTGGAGTGGGAGGTGGGGTGGGAAGGATGGGGTGACTGGGTGATAGACACTGGGGAGGGTATGTGCTCTGGTAAGCGCTGTGAATTGTGCAAGACTGTTGAATCTCAGATCTGTACCTCTGAAACAAATAATGCAATATATGTTAAGAAAAAAAAAAAAGAAGAAGAAGAAGGTAGCGGGAGGGGAAGAATGAAGCGGGGGAAATCGGAGGGGTAGACGAACCATGAGAGACGATGGACTCTGAAAAACAAACAGGGTTCTAGAGGGGAGGGGGTGGGAGGATGGGTTAGCCTGGTGGTGGGTACTGAGGAGGGCACATTCTGCATGGAGCACCGGGTGTTATGCACAAACAATGAATCATGGAACACTTCATCTAAAACTGATGATGTAATGTATGGGAATTAACATAAGAATAAAAAAATAAAAAAATAAATAAAAGAATTTGAAGATAAAAAAAGTAAAAAAAAAAAAAAAAAAGGGAATATTTTTTGTCGTCGTTAGTTCGCTCTCTGGTTTAGGTTTTAGTGTTTGTGTTGCCTTGGGCCTCCGAGGTCAAGGACAGTGCCGGTATTTCTTCCAGGAGTCGCACAGAACCTGCTGGAGAGGGCAGGCCCCCCGCCCCAGGTCCGGCAGGGGACAGAGGCAGCGCACAGGACCGCAGGCCGCCGCGCGCAGCGAGGGCTCGGGCGACTCCGGAAATCCCAAGCATGTCGCCCAGAGCCAGGAGCAGCACGGGGACAGGGCAGGAGGGCCCGGGCCCAGAGGAAGGGGGCTGGACGGGGCAGGCGGCGGTCCCGGGGGGGGGCCCCCCCACAGCTGGCCACTCCCCCTGCCCCCCCAGCAGGACAGCCCGGGCTGGGCCCGGCCGCCACGCACCTGAGCACGGACTCCACAAACACCCTGAGCGCCTTGATGTGGATCCAGGCAATGAAGGCTTCGCTGAAGTTCACCTTGAGCCAGCGCAGCAGCGGGCCCTGCGGAGACAGGAGAGCGGGTGATGCCTGCTGGCAGCCCCGCCTGACGCCAGGCAAGGACGACACGGCTTTTGACAGAGCAAGCCTTGCGCGGGGACACGGCCGGCGGCCAGCGGAAGCAGCGAGTCGGTTGGCCCACGTCCTCCAGGGCGCCCGGGGCCCGGCAAGCTCAGCGGGCCAGCCACCCGGCACATGCGCGGGGCCACCAGAGCCCGGGCTGCGGGGGGCGGGGGGCGGCTGGGCAGCCCCTGACCCCAGGGCCGCGGGCGGACAGCGGACAGCCTTCCCTCCGACACCAGCTCCGAGGAACGCGTCGCGCCGCCCCCCCCCCCCCCCCCCGCCGTTCTAGCATCATCCCCCAGCTGCCGCTTCCGGGGGGCTCCGCCGAGCCCGCCTCACAAGGCCGCAACCCCTCGGGGCCGCAGCAGCTGTCACGAATGCTGGTGTGGCCGGTCCTTGGGGGGGCGGGGGGGCCGGAGTCCTGCAGCGAGGGCTCTGAGCTCCCACCGACACGTCCGCCTGCCCGCAGAGGTCAGGGGTGGGTCCAGCCAGGGCAGCCCGGGGGCTGGGGGAGAGCCGAGCTGCCCGACCGCCGCCACCCAGCAGGGCCTGCCCCCGTCACCAGCTGCAGCCACCTCCACGCAGGGCAGAGGCACCCTGGCCAACAAGCACCATCCACTGCCGGGGCGCGGGGGGGCAGCTCCAAAGACGCCCTCCGGGTGAGGAGGGAGGCCGGATCCTGGGCTCCTTGATTTAAGCCCTCCAAAGCCACACTGCGTACGGAAAAGGCAAGGCGCCGTTTTCTCAGGGATGCCCGCGCCGGCGAGGACATGCGAGCGGGGCCCCGGGGCTGCGGGGTGCTCTTACCTCTCCCTCGCCCTCACTCTCTCTCTCTCTGTCCGTCTGCCCCGCAGCGGGCCTAGCGGGGTTACCTAGCGGGGTTACCTTAACCTTGTGGTCCGGGAAGGTGGATGATCCCTTTTTAAGAGCAACACAGGAAGTTTGCTAAAGGCACAGAAATGATTTATTAATCTCTCAGCAAACAGGCATCACAACGAACAGAAATAACTTGCGTCGCCGGAAAAGCGCGTGAAGGCGAGCTGGGAATGCCGGCCCGCCCTCGGGACTCGCGTGCGGCCTGCACTGGAGATGGATGGGGGGCGCTCAGGTGTCCGGGTCCCCTCCTGCAGCGACAGAGCCGGCCGCTGACAGCGGGGTCAGCTCCCGCTTCCGTCCCCCTGCCTGGCCTCGGCCCGCACCTCCCCTCCACGGGCGGACAGGACAGGGACCGGAAACGGCTGTGCCCGCGGGGCGCATCTCCACCCCGTCCAGCCACGGGGGCCCCGCGGCACCCATGGAAGCTCCGTACAGAGAATGAGCCAGGCACGCTGGTAGGACCTACCATCCTTTATCCGCCGCCTCTGCAGACGGGGAGAAAGCACAGGAAAATCCCACCCTGTGCTGTCCAAGGGAGCCGACACCCCAGGACCTAGCCTGTCCCCTCGGGGTGACGAGGACCAAAGACGGCGCGGGATGCTGGCCATGCCCACCGCCCCACAAGCTAAAGGGGAAAGAGGTGTCTCGGAAGCCAGGGTATGGCTGCCCCCGGCTGACCCCCGCTCGGTGGCTGACCCCGCTCAGTGGCACACAGCCCGAGCCTCACAGGAGCTAAATGGTTCCGCGTTCGTGTGTCTCCTCTGGAGCTCCACGTCCCCTCCACAGAGACCCTGGAAGGGCTCCCGGGGCAGCGTGGGGGTGCAGAAGCCTACACCTTGTAAGGAAGTGGCAACCTGAGCCCCAGGCAGCAGGTGTCGAGCTCTTGTGTCACCTGGATCCTCAGGGGGTCTGTACCAGCGCGGAGGCCAGTGCCAAAGGCACAACCTGACAACCCGTCCTGCGGGCAGGGCCTCCCGCCCGGACATTTGTCAAAGCTGCCACTGTCTAGCCCCCCACCCAGAGACACTGGGTAGGGGGCCCGGGGCCAGGACCGAAGCCAGCAGGGACGAGGCTAGAGAGACCACTGAGCGCTCCTGGGTGATGAGGGTTTGGGGCGAGCTAAGGCCAAGGAGAAAAACCCTTTGGGTTTTGTGGCTCTTGTTGGTGAACCCCTTCCCTGCCTGGGTGTGCGGGGTCTGAGGCCTCGGGGCCCAGCGCCGCCTCTGCTCTTTGTCTCAGGAAGAGCCCTCAACCCAAAGCCCGGCAGACTGAGGATCAGAAACGGGTGTGTTCACTTGGCATGCAACACTCACGTACACACCCCCCCCCCCCCACACACACACACACGTATGCTTGGGGGTGGGGCTAAACCCCCCCACAGGCACTATTACATGATGAGCTCCTGTCTCGTCCTCAGAGGGGACAGGCCCGTCCAGTGGGGCTTTGAGAACCCCGTTTTGTGGAACCCCATGCTGCTGCTCACTTCTGAGGGGGCGAGGCTTGTCTGGAGTCCCTGTGGAAAGGCCACTGACCAGAGAGGTCGAGCCGGACATGCCCATTCCGCCAGCCCGGCGTCAGAGAAGACTCGGGGCCAACACTTGGCCACACGGGAGGTACTTCTTGCTCTTCACCTAAGCACAGACTTACAGCTTTATGTTCACACACCGGCTTTCCTCCAAAAGGCCTGAAGTACACTGTATTCATTCTTCCCTTCCTCTCTACACTAGAGGCCGAACTGGAAGTTTCTGAGAACCCTCCCCAGTGGGGATGGGGGGCAGAGGGGCCCCTGGAGCCACCTGGCTTAGGCTTCTCCGTAGCAGGAAGGGGCCCATCCCACAGAGCAGAGTGACTCTCCCAAGGCTACCCTGTTCACATGCCCAAACTCAAAGCCTGGTTTGCTCCCTCGTGAGCTCAGCTGCCCATGCACGCGGAAGGTTTCCGAGCGGCTGTTG
The DNA here is from genome assembly GCF_002201575.2 of Neomonachus schauinslandi. Classification (NCBI taxonomy): domain Eukaryota; kingdom Metazoa; phylum Chordata; class Mammalia; order Carnivora; family Phocidae; genus Neomonachus; species Neomonachus schauinslandi. The sequence goes on along the minus strand of NC_058412.1, from coordinate 7,871,309 downwards.
TCAGAAATCTCAAGGATAAGCCCCCACTCTTTGCTAAAAGCGTAGGGGGAATAAATATAGGTGCTGACGACAGAAGCTGTCCCATCACGCCTGGGGAACCACACTGCTGAGGCCAGCAAGGTGACTGAGGGGACAGGGCTGCCCACGCTCGGCACAGGGACCCCCGCCTGGATCCCTACCTGCCCTGCCCCAGTCTCCTCGTCCTGGGGGAAATGCTCCCTGACCTCCCAGAGCCTCAGTTTCTCAGCTGCACAGTGGGGCTTGGAGTCCCCTCCTGGAGGGGCACTGCCAGGACTCGGGAGCTCTCCTAGGGAAGGCGCACCTGGGTGCCCCCTCCCTTCCCCAGCCCCGCTCTGGCAGCTCCAGGGGAACACAGGTTCCCGGGCCACATGGCCCCCAAGGGAGGGGGGTGCTCTTGCATGAAGCCCGCCCGCCTGTGTAGTGTACTCACATACTGTTGCTTCTTATCAGACAGCAACCTGCTCATCTCTTCCCTTTCCCTTTTAATTTCTTTCTCATCATAGTAAAATTCACGGACAGTGAACCTTAAAACAAGCAAATGAGAGGCTTTCACCAGGAAGCTTCCAGACGGAGCAGAGACCCCTCCAGCTGAGACAGCCCAAACCCGGAGGAGTCTACCAAGGCCAGCCCTTACTTGTTCTCTCTGGCTTTGGTTTTGAAATCCTCGATCACTTTTCGAAACAGGGTCACCGTGAAGAGGCCGCCCTCGTTGTCCTCGGCAATCAGTCTGGTGGAGAGAAGCATCTGTTCACCGGGAGCCTCAGCACACCCGAGGTCGGAGCTGGGCCGGAGAGACCTGTTCCGTCTCCCTGGGGAGGTGGGTCCCCGCACAGGGGCAGCTCCGTCCCCATCAGCCCAGTGGCCTGTGGGCGTTGCCCCCCCACCAGCACCGAGGGCAGGGAACCGGACGCCCCTTATGACTTCCTGACTCCGGGCCGGGTGGTCTCTACCACCTGCTATTGCTCCTTCCATCTCCCCTCCAGGCTGAGGCCTCGGGGGCCTCTGGGTGATCTACACGCAGGCCCTCAAGGTGCAGAGACCCCCAGTTTGGCTCCAGTTTGAGAGATGCCTGAGCGATCGAGCTACTCCCGAAGCCGCACAGGGCCTCAGGGGGCGCTGTCCCAACACAGGGCCCACCGGAGCCAGTGGCCAGCGTCTTTGAGTCAGCCCTTTTGGCCAGAAGACCTAAGGGAAGCCCTTCGCCAAGCCCGGGCAGGTCTCATGGGCATGCTGGCCAGGTCCCCTTTCCTGTCACTCAGAGCCCCCCCGCCCCGCCCCGATCAACTGAGGTGGCCTCTGTGGAGGGGTCCCCCAGCACGTGGCCACAGAAAGCCAGTGTGGCAGAGCACTGGTGGCCTGTGCCAGGCTGTCGGGTTTGGAGGACCTGCCCACCTGCCCATCTGTCTGCCTTCCTCCTCTCCCTGCAGACGCCCCTGGCTTCTTCCTCTGGCCTCCCCTCGTGACCCCAGGCTCTGGCTGTCCAGTTCCCTGCACCCCTCAGTGTAGCTCCTGATTGCCATCTCCTGTGAGCTGTGACCCTGGAAGAGCCTCCCCGGCAGGAGGTGGGCCTCGAAGCCGAGAGGGGCGTGGGCAGGCCCGCCCTCACCCTACGCGCTGTGTGCTGGGAAGCAGACGACTGGCAAAGCTGGCCCAGTCTCACCGCCCAATCTTTTTAAATTACAAACTATTCCAGACGTACGAGAAGGTACAGGGAATAACGAATACTATGCATTGGCCGCCCCACTTAAGACCTAAAACCATTCGCACACCATAGAAGCCCCGTGCCCGTCCCTGGCTGCGTGTCGCTCCCTGCCCTGATCCCCCAAACAGCCCCTCGACTCTCCTGTGCGCCTGCACGTGTCCAGATCACGTGGGGTTTAGTTCGGTCCGTTTCTCGACCTCAGATAAATGGCTTCACGCCGGGTGTACTTCTCAGCCACTGGCTTTTCCTGCTCCGCACCAAACCGTGGACCCACCCCTGCCGCGGCGTGCAGCCCCGACGTGCTGGTGTCCCCATGTGCTGGTGTGCCCATGTGCATGGTCTTCACGGTCTGACTGTATTCCTGTATCCCTTCTCCTGCCACTTTCCCAGCCCTCCCCGGCCACTCCTGCTCTGACCCCAGTAGGCCAGCCGCTGAGACTGACTCCGCTACCCCCCTGCCCCCCAGCTGCCCCCCAGCTGCTCATGCTCTGTGGCCATCAGAGATCAGAGTCAGGCCCCTGCTTGACCCTCAGATGGGAAAACATCGACCTGAGCTGAGAAAGCAGAGCAGAGCGTGGTGAGGGGGATCCCTGCAGGCCTGCAGCCAGAGAGGGCTTCCTGGAAGAGGGGGAAGCAAAGCGGCGTTCGAAAAGATAGAGGGAGTCTGGCACGTGGCTGGGGGTGTGGCTGCAAAGGAACTCCAGGCTGAGGGACTCTGGTGAGCGCCAAGTGGGGAGGGCTGAGGGTCCCTGCGTCCTCAGAGCATGTTTGGTGCCTGGGTGCCAAGCTGGGGTCTTACTTAGTCGACCGAGGGACCACCATGTCCGAGAGGGATTCGTAGGTTTTTTGCCATTTTGTGTAGCTTGGTCTGCAAGAATACAGAATCATTCAGTGATTTCTGAAGAATGGCTGGGGGTGTTCCGAGTGTTTAGGACGCTCAGTCCCTTTTCCCAAGGGACTGAGATGAGCAGGACTGGGCCAGAGAGCCCCAAACACCCCAAGGCCCTGCCATGGGCACGGGGCACCGCCTCCCCAGCCCAGTGCTGGACCCAGTCTCCCCACAAGGGCCCCGGACGCCACAGCGGGCCCATGTGAAGGGTTCAGCCAGAGATGTGTGTTGCAGCTTTCTAGTCCTGACCCTGTGTGGCCTTGGAGAAGCCAACTGACTTCTCTGGCCTCTGGACAAGGGATTAACAGCCACCCCCGGTTTGCTGTGAGTGAAATGAGCTCCTAAGGCTGGTGGCACACAGCAGCTGCTCAAGAAATGGCAGCTTCTGTCACTGCTTTACCCCACAGACACTGTCACCCTGCTCCTGTTCCTGCCCCCGGGGTCCAGGCCATGGAGGGCCCCCCTTTCTCTCTGCTGGGCCGGGCCACTTTCCTTCCATGATCACCAACACAGGCTGAGGCCCCCCGCCGCCCCCTTTCCTGGGCCACTTACTTGGGGACGATGACCAGAAGTGTGATTAGATACTCGGAACCCAACACGAAGTCTTCTTTGCTCACGATATTGCTCAATGTCCGAGTGAAGAGGTTTCCCCTGAATCCATGTGGGACAAAGGGGGCGGGATCAGCAGAAAGGCAGAGGGAGGCCTCGTGGGCCTGGGCGTTTGGGATGCATGGACCCCCGCACAGACACAACACACAGGTCCTGGGTCAGGAGGACAGGCAGGAAACACGAAGGCTCGTATGTCCCCCCAGAGTGGCAGATCCCTGGGCTGAGTGTGCCCCCGACCCCCTAGTTCTGGGTGGCTGGAGCTGCTGCGGCTAGCAGGGCCGGAGGCCCCCTCACCAGTCCCCCGAGGGGCACCGGAATCCAACACCGCCATCACCTGCGTTGCCCCTGGGACTGCTGGGAGGGGACTGTGGGTGGCAGGCAGCTTGAGTTACTCAAGTGTCAACACTTGGGCTGTCCTGGGCGGAGACGGGCCCAGAGAGAGCTCCGTTTCACTTTTCACACCTCCCAGGTCCAGCCGCCAGGGGACATTCACCTGCAATCGCTTGCTTCATGCCCAGTGGAACCCGGGCTCCAGACAGGTCATGGTATTTTTAGCACATGGTTCAAGGCTATTGCAGCAGCAAAAGGGCCAAGGGACAGCTCGGAGACCATCTGTAGCCTGGGCGCCCTGGCCACGGTTATCAGCTGATGTATTAGCTCTGGCGAACGGCTCTCAAGCACTCGGCCAAGGCCAAGGCCTCAGGTAACATGCCACCTCCAGCCTCACCTCTCCCACCTGTGCCTTCACTGCTAAGTCCCTTAGGACCCTTTCCAAAGGCACAAGGCCTATGCCCCCTACCTCGTTACCGTTCCGCCGTCGGGTCTGCTCTGTCTGGTTTATGCCTGCACTCCTAGCACAAAGCAGATTCTCCGTAGATACTTGTTGAGTGAGTCACTGTGAGCTCCCCGAGTGCAGAAATTACACTGTCCTCTGCTTTGTTACCTTTAGGGCCTGGCATAAAGCCTGAGAGTGTAGTAGGTGCTTAATACACGTTTATCGGAAGAAGAATAACGAACGAAGGAGGCAGGAACAGCTTCACCCCATCCCCCTTCACTCAGGGGAGTGATCAATAGATCAGCACTGTGGTCAATCAGCCGCTGAGCTTCTTCATCAGCTGACCGACGAGGCCGGACCAGATGTCTGCTCAAGCCCCAAATGATTCTCAAGGAGTCCACAAGTCGGTGATGCGACAAGTAGATGGCCCAGCAGGTAAATGGTCAATGCCACCACGGATCTAAGCCAAGGTCACCGTTTAGGGCACTCTCTTCCACCGGCACCCCGCCCTTCGCCCATCTCCTTCCTTCGTAGGGCCAAGGATGCGGCGAAACTCAGGTGATGCCCATTTAGTTCTGATGCCAAGTCACGCCACCAATAATGACTATTTCTAGTTGAAGTGCATCTTTCCCTTTTTGGTTTTAAAGTCTACGTACTATAAGCTTCTTTCACAAGAAGCCGGCTGGCCCAGGGACCATCCCAAGGGAGAGGCGGAAAAGGGGAGGGAAGGTGAGCTACTCAGAGGGACAGCTGATTCTGAAGTCCCCTGGCACTGCCCTTCTTTGGAGGATCTTCAGACAACTGCCAACAGAATCAGAGCCAGAATCTGGGGAGACTGGGAGGATCCTCCATGCCAACTCAGTCCTACTCAGGAGCACCTTCCAGACTCCCTGGCGGGAGCTCAACTGGCCTTTCCTGACATGCCTCCCACAAAGAGGCACTCACTACCTCACAAGAGAGCTGCTGCCATCATAACACTAGGTTTCTGCTTTCCTCCAGACACCTCCCACCATCTTGGTGACTGGTGGCTGGTGGGCCATGCGGTCTGCTCCGTCTCTCACGTGGAGGTCCTTTAGTTGAATGAAGAAGGCACCAGAGTCCCTGCGGTTGCTCTGCTTTGGGCTGTGGCACCCACTTCCCCTGGGGGGCCCTCACAAAGGGCCAGGCTCTACCAGTCAGGTCCCCCTCTGCCTATGCAGAGAGGGTCCTCTGTAAAGCTCCCCGGGGGAAAGGTCTTGGGACCCACCCCAGCTGTTCTCAGTAACCTGGGGCTGTTGGGAGAGGGAGGGAAGGGGGCGAGGGGCAGCATGGTATTCCTCTCTGGGTCCAGGCAGGGAGGTGCCATCACCCCTGCTTGGGCCTTGCCACCCGGTCATATGCACCAAGGCCTCCCCTCCCAGCACGCAGCTCCCAAGAGGCAGGAGTGCCTCGGCATCTGCCTGGTTGGCTGGCTGGCTCTCTGGCTCTCTCTCAACCCAGGCACAGACCAGGTTCACCCAGTGATCTGAAAGGCACACTCCGGCCCCCGCCCCGCCCCGGCAGTGCAGAAACTCAGATACTCACCTGGATTTCTTCTCCAGGTTCTCCAGGTTTGTCTTCAGAGTGTTGTAGGTGGCTGTTCGGGATTTCAGGTCAGTCTCGATCTGTGCCAGTTGCTATTTGGAAAAGCAAAAGAGGTGGCCAAACTTTTCAAAATGGCCCTAAACTGTTGAAAGCACACTTCGGAATAAGGAATCATCAGTGCTGCCCACCGGTCAGGAATGCTCCGTTTTCTTCCCACGGCTTTCGCACATGCCAGTGGGTGGCCCTACAGTAGCCTGCAGGGAGCAGGGGAGAGCTTCACAGCCCCACTTTGCAGATACCGCGGCCTGAGACAGGCATGGCTGTTCTAGGATCACTCAGTGAGGTGAATCTTCTGATCGCGAGCCCTTCTCGCACTGCCAGGCCAGCCCAGCTGACCCCATCCTGGCTTGAGGGGGGACCACTGTGGCACGACCCTGCCAATGCCCGGTCCCAGGCTCAGCTGGGCCCCACAGCCCCTTCCCACAGGAAGGGGTAGGTAGGTAGGAAGGTTCCTTTCGGCTTGGACGCAGGTCATGGGCCTGGCACGAAGGACATCCCCCGTTCTCGAGTTTCAGGGAGGGCGTCCCAGACCCCCACCTGCAGCGGGCCCAGGCGGACATGTCGTGGAAAGAGGGGAAACAGGACAAGCCCGGGCCCACGGCCTAGCTCTCTGGCTGCCTGGCCTCAGTGGCCCCATCTGCGTGGCCAGGGGGGTAATGTCCTCCCCAAGGGCTCGAAACAGAGAAAGGCAAATGCCCACCACGGCCTACCTCGCCGGAAGCCCTCAAAACACAGCCCCTGCCCCCCAGGGCTCACACTTGGGCCGTGGAGCCCATCAGTCCAGAACCGGTTCAACAAAGGGGGGCACCCCACGGTACGGGACTCGGCGCGGCCTTCCAGATGATCGTGGGAGACTCCCGCACGCAGCAGGGCGCAGGGCCGACCCCCGCAGCTCCTGAGGGGCCGCACCCCTCCTCCCAACCCAGAGCCCCACGTCCTGGGCCAGCTCCCTGGTGGCGTGCAGTCGCCCCTGTGGGACCCCCGCTCCACGCCAACAAACACTGCCGACGCGGATATCCCAGCATCAGCACGCGACAACAAGGAGGCGGCCTGAGGGACCGGACGATCCTGACCTGAAATACACAGATTTCGTTCGTATAGAGACGAGAGCATCCACTTTCAACAGTTAACACGTCGGTCAGCTTTAGCGGGGGAGGAAAGGGAGGGGTCTTGTCACGGGAAGCCTTTCACATTTTTATCCTCCTATCTTGGATATGTCTGATTTTTAAAATAAGATTTATATATTTTTTTTTTACAATTTTTTAAAATCTTTTCCTTTGAAACAATGACAGATTCATGGGAAATTATAGAAAGAGGACACAGGGGGACACCCCACTGGCTCGGTCTGTGGGGCATGCGGCTCTTGATCTTGGGGTCGTGGGTTCAAGCCCCACGTTTGGTGTAGAGATTACTTAAAAAAATGAAAAAATAAAATATTTTTAAAAATAGGACACAGAGACCCCATATACCCATCTTACATAACAACAGTACGCGATCTTAACCAAGAAACCGACTCAGGTACAATCCTCTGTCTTGATTTTTAAAATTAATATTATACACACACACATACACACACAATTATTTTTTAAAGGAAAAAAATCAAACAAAAAAATCCTACATCTTCCCTCCTTTTCTGGTTTCACCACAAGCCAGTGAAAACCTGCGGAGGGGCGTTTGGAAACCAGTGGATGGCGAGAGGAACCAGGGCTCTGGAACCAGTTCGCACTCAGCCTGCCTGTGAGCTGGCGTCAGGTCTGGCCCTCTCTGAGCTCAAGCCCACGGAATTACGGAGAGCTCCCAGAATCTGCAGAGCAGGCTGTTCAGCAAGGCGAGGCCCACCTGCCCCCGCCAGAGCTCCTCCAGGGGGCCGGGTCCCCCCCCACCCGCCCCTGTGTCGTGACCCCGGGAGGGTGGCCGGCACAGGCAGTGCTGAGGACGTGCGTTCAGCCGGGCTCCGAGGTGTGGGGCTGGCTGGCAGAAGCCCCGAGAGCCTCCCGGACCCACCTGCAGAACCCAGAGATGTTTCCAGTGGTGGAGACACCAGCCGCCAGTGCCCCGAGGGGGCCGGCATGGAACCCCCACCCTCGGATGCATGTGTGCGTGCTGAAGAATAAACCCTGCGCTGTGTCACACCCATGAGGTCTGGGGGCTTTTTCGAACCTGCAGCATGACCAGGCCTGTGGAGACTGACTCCGCGGTGGGCTGGGTCCCTGACCCGGTGACAGGTCATGCTGCCACAATGCAGGGTTGGGAGGGGGCGAAGCCCTCCCCACCCTTGAGCCTCTTCTTTAAGGGCCGGGGGTGGGCTCAGTTCCCAGCGGTCGGGAGGGTCTGGGGGCTGGGGCCTGGCCCTGACCACGTCAGCACAAGGCTCCTCCCAGGCTGGGAGACCTGCTTGGACATCCAGCAAGTGCTACTCGATGCCCAGCAACACAGCGACTTTTGTGTCCCCAAGGCTCTCCCCGTGAAGGACCTCCCATTGGAGGAACAGACCTGAAGCACGGCTGTGGGCATCACACACGGGGTCCTGGTGCAGGACAACCTCCGGGGGCCAATACTCAGAGCCTCAAAGAGCTGGTTCCCTGCAGTGGAGCTGGCCCCGGGCTTCCTTGGGAAGCCTTGTCTCTCTCTCTCTCTCTCTCTTTCTCAAACACACACACAGCCCAACCAAGACCTGCATTCCCAACCCAGGTCCCGGAGCAAGCCACTTAACCTCTCAGCCAGCTTCCTCATCTGAGGTCAGAGGAAGGGGGTCCTCCCTCACAGGGGTGACGTGGAAGGAGAGCCCTGCGTGGTTCTGGGCACACGGGGAGTGCTATCAACACCAGTGCCCTCCTCCCCCTCCCTGCTTTCCTGCCGAAGTCACTCTCTGGGTGCCTGGACTAGAGAGAAGCCAAGTGCTGTCCTCTCCAACTGCTCTGCTCCCCTCTCGGTTGACCCCCCGACGTGTCCCGGGGTCCTCATCGCTAGCCGGCATCCCTGGGACAGCCCCGCCAGTGAGCACAGTCCCGAGTGGACTCAGAGCATGGCCTGACCGCCTGCCTGGCTCAGCCTGGCCTCAGTAACGCAGGGTGCACCTCTAGGTTGGTGGTAGAGGCCCACAGAACCTCCCGGAAGCCATGCCTGGCACAGGAGCGCCGGGCAGCCCCTCCTCAGAGGGCTTTCCAGAATCACTGCCCAATTGTCCCAGGAGGGGCTAGGACCTCTGTGGCATAAGCGGTGCCCGAGAAGCCGCACCCAGATTCCAGAGCCTTCTGGCCCCACCCGAGTTCCCAGAGACACGGGCCAGGCACCAGCCTGCTGTGGGGAGCGCACAGGGCTGCACTCGGATGGGTCCCAGTGGCCCATCTCCTGCACCTGACCCGCCCAGACACACCTGGGTGGCTCTGTGGTCTGAGGAGACAACAGGAAGGCTTTGTTCCTGGCCTGGCTGAGACTCTCTCTCCCAGCCACCTGGGCCAGGAGGAGACATGGCCCATGAGGGGCTCAGTGTATGGCAGAGGGAGGGGGACAGGCAGTCACCATCCATCAGAGCTCACCCTCAGTGAGACACACAGGAGTCAACAAGGCCACGAGACCCCCACAACATCCCCAGAGACTTGAGCCACAGTGCTTTTATTTACGAAGTGAAAGCTGGAGGCCATCGCTTACCAAGATGGTAGAATTGTGGGGTGCAGTGCTTACTGGCCTGTTTTTTTTTTTTTTTAATTTATTCATTTATTTTTAGAGGGGGATGCGGAGAGAAAGAGAGTCCCAAGCAGACTCCCCACTGAGCGCAGAGCCTGATGTGGGGCTCAATTCCACAACCCGAGATCATGACCTGAGCCAAAACCAAGAGTCGGAGGCTCAACCGACCATGCCGCAAGGTGCCCCTTACTGGCCTCACTATTGTCACAGGCTCCTCAAAGCAGGGGCAGGACCCCTGGTGATGCCTTCCAGAAACGCCTCCCAGGAGTTAGGGCTCCGAAGCTAGACTCTCCACAGAAGCAGATAGTTCTTGTCAAGTAGACAATCACTCTGGGATGTGGTTGGGGGGTATGAGGCTCTTGTTAGTAGGTCAGGATGGAGTTGAGCTGCTCCCTCAGCACCTTTCAAAAAGTAGCGAGCTGGAGGGAACCCACAGAAGGGGCACCAGGGTCTGGGCCAGGCATGTCAGGGGAGTGTCTGTGGATGCCGTCGCCGGGCAGGCAACAGGGCCAGAAGGGGTATGGAGGGAGAGCAGGTGCCCGCCTTGAAACCCCAAGGTCTCTGGCCTTGCCCAGGAAATGGAAGGCCACACCTCAAAAAAGCACCGGGCCTGGTCAGGGCTGGCAGGAAGCAGATGGGAGGGGGCCTCCACCCAGGGTCACTCAGCAGAGCTAGGACCCCACCTAGCCCCGACTGTGGCCTCCCAGAAGGTCCCTCTTGGCACCACCGCCAGGGCCCCAAGGCCATGTAGATCTCCCTCAGGTGGTCAGATCGCCCTGGTCACTGAAGTTTATCTGTCCCCTGAGAGAAGGCCCTCCTCACCTTTGCTAGCGTGTCCACCACGCTCACCAGCGGCTGCTTCGCGGGGTATTTCGCCATGTCCCATTCAAAGTGTGTCACAAAGGATGGTAAGTCAACTGGAAGAAACATTTCAACAAATGAGTGGGACTCTCCCCATCTCGTGAGACCAAGGCTGCCAAACCCCGAGCCAAGCATCCCCACGGAAACCAAGGAAGCAATCAGAGAAAAGGGAGGAAAGAGTCAGGGCCCTGGGAGAGCACACACGCCCCCCGGGAGTGGGGTACTGAGCCAGCTGGCTGGCCTTCGGTCAGGACCATCAGCAGCACCCCTCCGAAAAACCCGCCACCAGCCACAGGGCCAAGGTGACCAGAACACACCTGTGCCCCAAATGCTCTCAGGCGGCTGCCCCCCGAGATCTGCCTTTGGGAGATCCTACTTCCCCACGAGGTAGAAGCAAAATTGGGAGATAGTCTGAGGGCCAGGTTAATACCTCCCTTTTCTGGTTGTGTTGGCCACACTCCGCTGTTGGGCTATTTTTCTGTTTTGAGGTACCTCAAAAGACACGCCAGAGCGCCTCAGGCCAACCCCCAAAGACCACGGGATAGTATGGTACCACCTGCTCACAAGAAGAGCTCTTTTTCCACCTTCCTCACCCAAGCACTGGATAGAGGCCATTACAACGCAGATGGTTTGTTTTATTATTTTTTTTATTTATTTTTTTAAAGATTTTATTTATTTATTTGACAGAGAGAGAGACAGCGAGAGAGGGAACACAAGCAGGGAGAGGGTCAGAGGGAGAAGCAGGCTTCCCGCCGAGCAGGGAGCCCGATGCGGAGCTCGATCCCAGGACCCTGAGATCATGACCTGAGCCGAAGGCAGTCGCTTAACCAACTGAGCCACCCAGGCGCCCAGCAGATGGTTTGTTTTAAAGAAGGCATTTTAGGGGCTCCTGTGTGGCTCAGCTGGCTGAGCATCCTCCTGATTTCTGTGTGGGTCATGATCTTGGGGTCCCGGGAATGGGTCCCCGTCAGGCTCTGTGCTCAGAGGGGAGTCTGCTTGAGATTATCCCTCTGCCCCTCCCCCGTTGTGCTCTCTCTCTCTCAAATACATACATCTTTTAAGGAGGAGGGGAAGGAGGAGGAGGAGGAGGAGAATCAGAAGGCGGCGGTGGCAAACCTTGGCAAAATACTAGAGTCTATGACTGTGGTTTTTACTGCCTGGTAAGGAGGTGCATTTTTCAGTGTCTGTCCTTTATATAAGAGTCTATAGTGAGTAGACCAAATCAGGGTTTTCTCAAAAATTTCCCTTTCCCCCTTACTTTCTCCAAAAGCAAACCTAAACCCAGCGCCTTTGGGGTGTTTCTGGTTCCCTAATCAGCCGCGGGCAGAGGATGGAGCTCTGGAGTTGAGGTCCGACAAGCCACACAAGGGAACCTGGGCCGAGCCAGGACCAGGATAACTCAGCTCAAGTGCGCACCCTTCAGATCAGCTCCGTGCACATTTAGAGAGTGCCCCCTGGAGCCAACTGCTGCTTACACCTGCCCCTCACTCCCTGTACTGAGTTGGGTCGGTGTATGCGATGCTGCGGTGGCCCCCAGAAACCCTTGAACCCGAGCAAGACCAGCCTGCCCCCACTGGCTTCTCACACCACATGTGCACGCCTGCCCTGCCCAGCACGTCCTTGTGCAGATAAAGGGCACTGGGGGGGTTGCTCACTCAACGGTCAGGAACCTCCACTGAGCACCAGCTTGCTACCGTGGGGGGGGAGACCACACCCACTGAGCACCAGCTTGCTACCGCTGGGGGGGGAGACCACACCCACTGAGCACCAGCTT
>NC_058412.1:7812446-7859268 GCF_002201575.2 Neomonachus schauinslandi | reverse complement strand
GGGGGGGGGGGGGGGGGGGGGGGAGACCACACCGCCTGGACTTCATAGCGCTCAGTCTCCTAGGGAGACAACCAGGCAAACCTCACACCACGGAGAATGGCAACAGGAGCGTAGCAGGGTGTGAAGGGTGGGAGAGCTGGCGCCTGACTCCCAGGGAGGGCAAGGAGGGCTTCATGCAGGGGCTGGAGGGGACAGGAGTTTGCCACACGGCCGGAGGGGGAGGGTGCTGGGTGCGAGCTGCCTGGAGGACATCCTGCCTGGGGGCCCAGGAATGTCTGGGACAACCCAATGGAACAGGAGGGCCGGGGCAGGGTCACGGCCCTGGAGGGCCGTGTCCTCACTTTCTCCTGGGGTGAGGACATTGGAGACACCTATTCCCCCCCGCCCCATTATCTGCCAGTAATTGGCCACACATGGCTCCAAGTCCAATAGCAGGGCCGGAGAGGTCACCAAGCAGGTTAGGACACCAAGCCTCCGGGGGCTGTGTAGCCAGCCAAGGACGTTCATGCACTGAGACTTCCCTGGGGCCAGTGGGGGCTTTGCCGGGGAGAAGCCGGCAGGGGGACTGCGTGAGAGCAGGAGCAGCTCAGAGGGGCCTAAGCTCTGGAAGCAGAAGAGGGAAGGCAGGCTCAAGAGGACAACTGCCCACGAAGGAGGCCCAGGGCACACCTGGATTTCCAGGTCAGGTGAGAGGGTAGAGGGAGGGGACACTCACTAAGTTGGGCAGCCGCAAGGGCGCAGCAGGACGGGACAGGGCAGGGGGAGAGGAGATGAGCTCAGCTCCAGGGAAGCTGGGGCCCGACACGAGGGTAGATGAGTCCCCAGGACACAGACGAAGTGAAATGGGGCTCTGTGGAGGTAAGCGGCCTGCTGGCAGAGGGGTGTGCACGGAAGTGGGAAGGCCTTACAACCATTCAGGTAGGTGACACTCATTGTTCACCTTGGCCAGGACCCGAGAATTAGTGCATTTAACTTACCTTTCAACCCTATTAAGTACTATCATCATCTCCACTTTAGAGATGGGACCAGCATGCGCCAGTCACCTTGCTAACGTCCACTATAGGAGTTGACGGTGACCGTGGAGCAACGGAGCACCACGCTTCTTCCCTGCCCCCCCACGGCTGGTCACGGCTACCCTGCAGCATGCACGGTGGTCCATCTCCGCACGAGACCCACGTGCTGATACGTCTGGCTCACTCGCACTTAGAAGGTGTCCCTCAGGCTCCAATGGGGCTGGAATTGACAAGAGGCGCCAAGGGGAGGGAGCTGATCCGCTAGGATGAGCGCCCTTATTAAGGAGAGACGCCAGGAAGCTCGCTCGCTCGTTCTCCCCCTCCCCATGTGCTCCTCCAAGGCCAGGCCCTTGTGAGGACATAGTGAAGGAACCAGCCTGCGGGCACCTTGATCTTGGACTTCCAGCCTGCAGAACTGTGGGAGATCAATGTCTGTTGTGACAGCCCCCTAGGCTGGTGTTTTGTTATGGCACCTCGAGCTAATACAGATTTGGGTATAAATTGGGTATTAATATGGATTTTTGTATTGCCACCCCCTGCAGGGGAAGACTTTGTACAAAAATGTACAGACCAGGGAGGAGCAGAACGAATGTCTGGATAATGGGGGGTGGGGGTACAGCGCGAGGCAGAACCGGAAGGTGGAGGACTCCTCCCGTGGCAACTGATCCCACTCAGGGAGCCCCCCCCACCCAGTGGGCCAGGCTGGAGCCATCGCCAGCCCCCCGGCTGGCCCCAGGCAGGAGATGCTGGGCAGGAGACGCTCTGGGATCTGTGCCCCGTCTCCTCCCTGCTCTGCCACTTCCAGCACCCTGTGGGCACACCACCCCCAAGCCAAGCCGCCTCCCACCCCCACTCTCTCTCTCTCTCTGCTGCTTTTGTCCTTCAGCATCAGGACAAGGGCCACTTCCCGAACGCCTGCCGACTGTCCATCCCACTGTTGCCTTGGACGCTCGCCTGTTCCCGGACTCTCCTGACGCTGCCTGATCCTCCCGATTCTCTCTGCGCTCCCAGGCTCCCCGAGGGCAGATGGCTATTTCTGTGTCCCCAGAGCTGTCAGTGCCCAGCACAGAGCAAGCGTCCCACGTAAGAATCTCCCTCATGACTCCGGTGACGTACTAACTTGCACAACGTGGGTGGCTTAGAAGAGACACACTGCACAATGACTCGTCCCCATGCATTGTCACAGACGCTAAGGTCCTTGTGGCATTCAGAGCAGAGAAGATTGAGTTGGCCCTTTCCTCTAGAGGGGCTCCTGTGATTCCTGCCAGACTCTGCCCATCTCCTCGGGGGGGCCCCCCGGGCCCCTCTCACATCACAGCACGTGCGGGACCGCGGGGCTGTCCCCCTGGCCAGGAGCTCTTGGACAGCAAGCACCTCTGCGTGCCTGGCACCCAGCACAGAAGCCCCTTGAGATCTCTGGTGTGCTACTGTGACCCCCTCCTCCTGTGCCTCCCCTGGCACGTCAGGAGCACCAGCTCCAGACCCTGACCGTCCGCCCTGTCGGCGCCCATCACCTTCGGTGACAACATGGTCTGAGGACGGTCCTCCATCTTAGAAAGCAGCAAGCCGTCCCCTTGGGCCTTGCTGTCCTTCCAGCCCTGCAGCCTTCCCTCTGCCTACCCGGGAAAGAACAGGCCTGCCCTCCCTGCCCCCGGCTGAAGTCAGAGAAGCCTGGCCTCCAAGGGAGCAATCCGGGGCTTGGACGGATGGCCTGTGAGGTCAGACCATGACCCAGGCAGGCTCACTCAGAATCAAAACATGCAATCAACAGGCGGCAGCTCTTGAGTAACAGTGACCTCATCTGAGAACCACAGCAAGGCCTTCCTGGCAGGGAGCAGGATGAGGGACCCGTGACCATCTCCTGGTCAGCCAGACGACTCTCCAGGTGCTTAGAACTTCGGTGACCGTTCAAGGGCCTGCTCCAGACAGCGGTGTGTTTGCCCAGCACCAAAGCATCTACAGCCTTCCTTCCAGACTCAAAACTCAGTTGGGGGCAAAGAACAAGCCAAAACAAAAGGTGCCTAAGAAAGGCGAAGAGCCTGTAAAGGATGAAGTCCACTGACGGGGGAGAAAACCAGGACCCAGAGAGGTGACCGGCCAAGGTCCAGGACCGGGTCTGGCTGCTCCAAGGCGGCTGCGGCTGCGGCTGGCTTGTCCCCGTGGCATTGCCCTGGGGGAGATGGATTAAACCCTGCCTAGTGGGGGCAGCCCTGAGCCCTCCAGTTAATTCTGTCAATCGCTAGTTCACTAGTTCCGTGGGTGCTCTGCAGAAGAATAAGAAAAAGATTTCCCAAAGGAAATCATATCAGGAAAGCCTGAGCCAAAGTCAGTCTGACCAGGTCTCAGGACTGCAGTACTTCTCAGAGCCTTTATTATGCTAACACACACTGTGAATGTCAAGAGTTATCGGCCACAAGCCCTTGACCTCTGCACAGGGCTGGTTACAGAACAAGGCTTGGAAGCTCTCGTCTTGTCTAGGAAGTCATGGGGACCCACCCGATTCTCAAGGGGCCTGGAGATAATGAAGCGTATTACGTAAAACAAATAAAGCTGGCTTTCCTCCTCCCTGAGATGAGAGGCAGTGGGCTAATAATGCACTGGGGATGGAGACGATGAGTGGTAACATCTAGCTTTAAGTAACGTGAATTTTGAGTAGAAGCAAGCATCTTGTTCGCTATTTTACTGTGAGCTCAAATCCTCGTGCCTTAAAGACCAGGTTTTTATGTAGAAAAGTAGCTCTCTACCTTAAGTCAGCTCCTCAGTCTAGGACCCTACAAGTTACCTGCTGAGAAGTACGATCAGCTGATCAACAAAAATAATTTTTTATTAGCATCAGCGAGAGACTTCAGTGTCACCAACAGATTGCATTTGGAAAAGTATTTTTGCTAAGTTCCAATCTGTAAAGATCTGTGTTCCTCCTGAAAGGATTTGCTGGCCTTAATTGTTTGTCCTAAAAGGATTTGCTGCTTTGAGCAGGTTGGAGCAGGCTGGAGCAAACCCAAAGCAAATGGCTCCTTTTAGCCAGGAATGGCCTATTGAGGTATAGGGACGCTCCCCCACCCCCCGCAAGGCTCATGAGAGAAGAGCCCTTGTGTTGAGTGGACCCCAGCAGGGCCACACAAAGCTAAGCCTGACATATAAGCTGCCAGGGTCCACAAAACAGCCAGACTCAGGAGAGTGGGCACTGAGGACAGACATCAAAGCCAAGGAGCAGACCACAAGCCAAAAGATACAGAAAGTCCACCTTGAACTCCAGAGCCAGAGGATCACCCCATTCCTGGAAGCATGCAGGGCTGGGGGGTGGGGGCGAAGCAGGGCAGACACGAGAAAGAGGGAAAAGGAATAAAGGTGATGATAGGTCATATGGCTATCGTGACCCAGGTGCCAGGTTGTTACTCGAGAAATCCACCATGACCCGATCACCACCACACCCCAAGGACCAGACTGAGAGTCCACCTTCCCAGGGACATGCAGGCGTCACACCAAGCACACTCACGGCAAACGTTATGACCTACTCTTTAAATATTTCATTTTTTCCTTCAAACCTGCAATGTAATAAGGGGAAGTTATTATATTGCATGAACACACGAAGCCAAGTTCAGATGTGGGAGCAGGAGCATTTCCATTCATCAATTTAAACAAGCAAATAAAAAAACCTTTTATGGTTCCCAAGAGGGAAAAACTATGAATCGGTATGTAACAAATGAGCCATGTTAGATACAGAATTTACACTCCCATTTTCAGTGTTCGTACATAGAGTCACACGTTCTGTTGACTTCTGCGGAGTTCAAACGCCTAATTCTAAAGTCTCCGAAGTCACCAAGCTTGTGTCTTGCACATTTTCAGCGCACTCAGATTGTACGTACACAATTAATGGGCCCGAATGTCTCTGGAATCTGGGGTCTCTCCTACAGCACAGGAGAGACAGAAATTCCAAATGCGAACACATGACCCAGAGCATGTTCAGTCTTAACTGTGTATTTACTGGGCACAACTTAAAGACTTAAGTTTTGAGGCTTTTCCCGGCCCCTGAAGGCATTTTCCAGCCTCATCTGGGGAGAGGGAGAAATGGGTTGGGCTGGGTGGGGGTGGGGACAGGGGTGGGGGACGGGTGGAATTTTCCATGCAGGATACAACACAAGCTGATAGAGAAGGCGGGCAGATCAAACAACTCCGAGACCCTACTGACCCCATTCTCCCTGCAGGTTTCTACGGGGTAAAAAATGCCAGATGTTCTCGAAATGCCACAGCCAGGACCATCCACAGGCCAAGGGGCAAGTCTTCAAGCCAGCAGTCCTGCTGAGCTCAAAACGGGGTGTACAGCTCTGCCCAACGTGTCCATCTAGATGCTCCACGGGGCTGGGTCCCTGCACCCTCAACAGGGCGTGCAATGTGCTAGAACCGGCTGAGAGAGGCCTGGGTAAGAACACGCCAGTGACCTACCTCCGTTGGCCAGGAGGTTCTCCGGAACCTTCCCCTTGGCGTCTTCCATGACTTCTACCACGCTCTGGGCCATCTTCTTTATGAGGCTTTGGGGAAAGAACACAAGGCAGTTAGACTGGGAATGTGCCCTCCGAATCCTCTTGACACTTCCCCCCGGGGGGGGTGGGGGAAGGAATGGGCGCCACCCTCTGGGGACTCTTTGGCAATATGTAGGCAGAGACTTCCTATGTGCAGAGCCCTTGAACCAGTATTTCCACTTCTGAGAAACTATCTTAAGGAAATAGGGTGAAGAAAAACCCTTCTGAATAAGATGTTCTTCGCAGCACTTGCTGACAGCAACACACAGGAAGCCACGGGAAGGTTCAACAATAGGGGATTGTTGGAAGCAAATGGGAGGTCTGACTGAGGGACTGTTGCTCACGCATTGGAAAGGTCTACAAAGAATTCCTAATACCGTGGAACAAGGCGCATATTATCATGTTACGTGGAAAAGAACCAAGATACAGATTTATACGGACAGCACGGCTGGACCTACGTGGAAATGTTCTTCCCACCTTATGTATTTTCAATGATAATCCATAATGATAATTCAGTACTGACTTAATGCGGAATGTAATTCAGTATGCTTTTATCGTTAGAAAATCAGAACCTGTAAGTCTCCACTGAGGGCTTCAGAAAGTACGAGAAAGGATGGTGAGCCGGCAGAATATACCGAGCTGTCAAATCACTATGTCGTACACCTGAAACTAATGTGACATGTGAAGATCCGAAAAAGAATAAAACAAAAGCGTCCCCCTCTCCCAAAAAACCCAAAAACAAAAGTCTGAGAAAAGAAAGGGAAGGGCAGGATTCCAAGGCAGAAGGACTCAAATTCACATGGCTCTACCAATTACCAAATGTATCATTTTTTGTTTGTTTTGTTTTTAAATTTTAACTGGGCTCCACACCCAACCTGGGACTTGAACTCACCACCCTAAGATCAAGAGTGGCATGTTCTACCACCAGAGCCAAAGAGGCGCCCCCTGCAGCTTTTTTTCCTTTTTTTCTTTTCTTTTCTTTTTTTAAGATTTTATTTATTTATTTGTCAGAGAGAGCGAGCATAAGCAGAGGGAGCGGCAGGCAGAGGGAGAAGCAGGCTCCCCACTGAGCAGGGAGCCCGATGCAGGACTCGATCCCAAGACCCTGGGATCATGACCTGAGCCAAAGGCAGACGCTTAGCCAACTGAGCCACCCAGGTATCCCACCTTTTTTCTTTTTAAAAAAAATAATCTCTACACCCAAGGTGGGGCTCACACTGACAACCCCGAGATCAAGAGTCACACGTTTTTCCCACTGAGCCAGGCAGGGGCCCCCAAATGTATGATTTTGGTCAAATTTGTTTAACCTCTCTGTGCCTCAGTTCTCTTCTCTGTAAGATGCAGATTATATCCATTTTGCAGGATTATTATAAATATTAATATAACTAATCAGACTCCAAGGGTCTAGCAGCAGAGTGTCTGCTCCTGGAGGCTGAGCACTGAGAAGTCCTCTGGAAAACATGCCAAACTAGGACCAAAGTCAGAAAGCTCTCAAGATTCAAATCCTTGCCTTAGGCCACCTCTCCACCTGCCCCCACCCCCAGGAGGGAGGCAGCTTTGCAGGGAGCCTGGATCAGGTCACTGAATTCCAGATGGGGAACATGGCCTTCTGCTGTTGCAGGGACTAGCCATGCTGGCTACTCAGAGCATGAGGCCAGGGGGCTGGGGACCAACACAGGAAACTGAGGCAGAAAGGCACTGAAAGGTCCCAGATTCAAGGAAGAGAGGGAGGGAGAGAGAGAGGAAGAGAGGGAGGGAGGGAAAGAGGGAGGGAAAGAGGGAGGGGGAGGGAGGGCTGGAAGGGAGAGAATGATGAGAGGAGGAAGGCAAAGAGGGAGGAGGGAGGGAGGAAGCGGAGAGAGGGAGGAGGGAGGGACAGAGGGAGGGAGAGAGGAAGGAACTTGTTTTCCCATCAGAGTAATATGTATTCATGGTTAAAATTTGAAAAATACCCAAAAAATGAAAACCATACTCCTCTGCCCAAGAGAAAACACACACTTTGCATTCTGGAATATTTCCAAAGCCTTAACATGTCCATAGCTTATGTGAGCTGAGATTTTCTTTTGATTAACACCTACCACTTTAGTGGAGTCTACCAGGTACCAAATTGCTGTAATCATTACCTCATTTAACCCTCACAAACATTCCTGAAGGCGAGTATTATCCCATTTTACAGATGAGGCCCAGAGAAGTAAGTTGACCCTGTTCACCCACCCGGTCCATCTGAGGACTCCGAGGCTCTCAGCCACTCGGCCGCGCTGCTGTCTGCAATCACTGAGATCCATCCTGGACTTAAATCTCTACAAATGTGTTGGCATTTCCTAGAACACTAGCTTTGTACCGCACTAATTATAACAAATTATAATTACCCTACTAATTAGCTACCCAACTAATCTCATTCTGTTCCCTCAGCTGTCAAATGGGGAATGGTACTGCTCTTCTCACGGGTTATCTGTGGAGTTCGATGTAAGCCTGCGCTGTTCCAGGAGCCCGGAGTTCGTGGCAACATCAGATGTGCCCTAGGCAGCCTGGTGGGCCGCATCCGGGTCTCGCCTCTGGTTCATGGAGAGATTCGGCAGGAGACCGGGGAGGGTGGGAACCATGAGTGTGGTTCCCTCTCAGTTCCCAGAACCTCTCTCCGCTCTTCTCCTCCAGCCTGGGGGTGTGACAATGCCTCTCCATCTGCCTGGGTTTGTACACCATCCCTTGGGGGTCACCTACAGCCCACACACGACTGCTCGTCCCTTTATAAACAGACTCTCCTCAAATTCTGTGTGTCTTCTGTTAGCTGTTAAGACCCTGACTCGCTCAGTTCATTTATTCATGGGTTCACTCATTCATTCAGCAAATTCCGTATGTTAAGCAACTGGGTACCCAGCACTGTTCATTGTGCTGTGAACTGAACAAAATCCCTGCTCTCAGGAAGCTTCTATTCTAATGCTGTCAACAGTTCCTCTTTATCACTGTTCTGGTGGTGCATCAGGTCGCCACCTCCATATCCTGTGGCACTTTGAGCAACTGTTTACCTAAAGGTAGTAGTAACTCTCACCCCTACCCCAATGCCCGATGCACAGCTCAAGAAATGTTTGTTGAGCGAATAAATGAATTCTGGCACTCCCCGGCACCTAAATGCCACACATGCTTGCTTCCTCAGCCAACTGCAAAATAGAACTCACTCATCATTTTGTTAACGACTTCTTGCTGCTCCCGATTCTAGGACGTATGGAGCTTTTAACCGTAACAAGATGGCCACACGCATGCCCTCAGGCGTGTTCACCACCGCGGAACATCTCAGAATAACATGGTCTGATGAAGTTTAACTACTGGGAGGCTCCCTTACTGCACAGAACAAAAGGGGCCCGGACTTAGCTGTGATGACTAACAACAGTCCTCAGCCAACTGTGATCTTACTGAATCAGAATGTTTTTCTCATCAGAAGGAACCTAAGAGACTACGTGACGTTTTACTTTTCTGACTCCATGGTTCACTGTGAACACATTTCCGTGAACACAGCTCCCCGGTTCCTGGGATCTATCGCATGGTATTTTGCTGAGTGGCTGTATCGTAAGTATTTCCCTACTCGTGGACACGTGGGTTGTTTCCCCCGTGATAGGATGTTGCAACGATACCCGTATTTTGCCCACTTGTGTAGGCAGAATGAGCTGTTAAAGAATAACTAGTGGAATACAAGGTATAAACATTGGTAATTTTAACAAACAGGCCAAGCAACTCTCCAAATACGCAGAGCTGGCATACACCCCCACCAACATTGGGCAAGAGTGCCTGCTTCCCTAAACCGTCGCCAACATCAGGTGTCATGAATGTTTCATCTCTGCCGATCTGATAGCTGAAAAATTATATTGCATTCGATGGACTCTGAGAAACAAACTGAGGGTTCTAGAGGGGAGGGGGGTGGGAGGATGGGTTAGCCTGGTGGTGGGTACTGAGGAGGGCACGTTCTGCATGGAGCACTGGGTGTTATGCACAAACAATGAATCATGGAACACTTCATCTAAAACTAAGGATGTAATGTATGGGGATTAACATAAGAATAAAAATAAAATTAAAAAAAAAAATTATATTGCATTGTTGCTCTGATTTGCATCTCTTTGATCATCACGGAGGCCAGACATCATTTCCATAGGTTCGCTAACGCTATAAATGGTCTGTTTTCTTCTTCTGTGAACAGCATGTTCGTGCCCTCCTTTGCTGGTTCTTCTGTTGGTTTTGTTCCTTTTTTAAAAAAAAATACTGGGGCGCCTGGGTGGCTCAGTTGGTTAAGCGACTGCCTTCGGCTCAGGTCATAATCCTGGAGTCCCGGGATCGAGTCCTGCATCGGGCTCCCTGCTCCGCGGGGAGTCTGCTTCTCCCTCTGACCCTCCCCCCCTCTCATGTGCTCGCTCTCTCTCTCTCTCATTCTCTCTGTCTCAAATAAATAAATAAAATCTTTAAAAATAAATAAATAAAAATACTGACTTGTAAGGGCTCTGAAGTATCTCAGGAACTCAACTCTTGAGGAAGTTCTTTGAACTGGGTAACATCCCCACTTGAAAGGTGAAAACATGAAGACTCACATTGCCGAAAGTCACCCTGTGCAGGGTGACACATGTCAAAGCAGAAACAGATCTCAAATCTACCCGACTCCAAAGTCCCTGCTCTTCAACGCTAGTTTAAATTACACTTGGCACTTTCCTCTAAAGCACTTGATGAAGATGTACACTAATCCGTAAGGGAGGATGTGCAAATCGTATCTTTAATTAAAAAAGCAATGTGAACACTGTGTAATCTTTTTTTTTTTAAGATTTTATTTATTTGACAAAGAGAGAGACAGCGAGAGAGGGAACACAAGCAGGGGGAGTGGGAGAGGGAGAAGCAGGCCCCCTGCTGAGCAGGGAGCCCGATGTGGGGCTCGATCCCAGGACCCTGGGACCATGACCCCAGCCGAAGGCAGACGCCCAATGACTGAGCCAATCTTGACTGGGGTCTTGGGTACATCACTGTCTGTCTCGCTGATGTAACTAGAGGAATTCTGGAGTTACCTTCAGAAGGCTTGCAAATTCCGGGGGGAAGGCTTGAACCATAAATTGTGGTTAATTTGGGCCAATTTCAGCTCTTAGCACAGTAGCAGCAACCCCTTCCCAACCCTCAGCCACATGGGAGGCCGCTGTCTGTTCCTGGAGCAATTTGCACACAATCTGTAGGAGCCAGGGTGGGCGTAAAAGACCCTGTTCTCGAGATACTGGGGATCTGTGTTCTGATTGCTGCTTCTGATCACAGAGGTACAAAGAGGGGGGTGGTCAGTGTAGTTACCCACCCCCCAAAGCCACAAACTCCTCCCCCTTCAGCTACACAGACTTCCAAGGGACTTAAAGAGCCTGTGTCTTTCCCTGCCCTTCATTTTTCTTTTTCCCATTTTGGGAGCCAGACATGAAGATTAACATTCAAAAACAACTGTGCATATGGGGAACATCAGAAAGTGAGTGTTCAAATCCAGGGAAGGGCTCAGAAAAGACCTGACGACATAAGTTTATACCTCAGGCTGATCCTTGGCACGGAGAGAGCCTACAACAATTTAAAGTAGTAATAATAAGCAAAACTAATACCAAAAAAACCCCCAGCAAACCCAGTGAAGGAGGAGGATATGATTTCCAGAATTACCACATTAGTAGATTCAAATGTCCAGTGTTCAATAAAAAATCATAAGGCAAAGAAACAGGAGAGTATGGCCTATTCAGAGGAAAGAAATAAATGAATATGAGCTGTCTCTGAAAAAGAAATGATGGCAGATCTACCACAGACTTAAAAAATGACTGTTTTAAAGATGCTCAAAGAACTAGAGAAAACGAGGAGAAAGTTAAGAAAATAAACTATGAACAAAATGGAAATATCTATAAAGAGATAATACCCCCCCCAAAAAATTCTGGGGCTGAAAAGTATAACTGAAATGAAAATTTCACTAGAGGGATTCCAAGGCAGATTTGAGCAGAAAGACTCAGCAAACTTGAAGACAGGACTTGAAATTGTCAAGAAAGAGAAAAGATTGAAGAAAAGTGAAAAGAGCCTAAGGGACCTGCGGAACACAGCAAATGCACCAATATGTGCATTGTGGGAGTCCCAAAAGAAGGAGAGAGAGAAAGGGGCAGGAGAATATTTGAAAAAATAAGAACAAAGCCGAAGGACTCACACTTCCTGATTTCAAAGCTTACTATAAATCTACAGTAATGAAAATAGTGTGGTACTGGCATAAAGACAGACATAATAGACCAATGGAACAGAACAGAGATCCCAGAAATAAACCCTCATATATATCAAGTGATTTTTGACAAAGATGCCAACACCGTTCAATAGGGAAAGAACAGCTGTTTCAACATATGGTGCTGGAAAAGCTGGATATCCACACATAAAAGAATGAAGCTGGACCCCCACCTCACACCATATATAAAAATTAACTCAAAATAGATCAAAGACCTAAACGAAAGACCTAAAACTATAAAACTAAAACTACAGAATAAAACATAGGGTCAAAGCTTCGTGACACTGGATTGGGCAACGATTTCTTGGATATGACACCAAATGCACCGGCAAGGAAAAAAAGAAACTGGACCTGATGAAAATTTAAAACTTTGTGCATCAAAAATATCAGCAGAACACAAAGGCATCGCACAGAATGGGAGCAAATGTTTGTTTGTTATATATCTGATAAGGGAGTAATATCCAGCATATAGAGAGAATTCCTAAAACTCAATCACGTAAAAACAAACAACTCCACTCAAAAATGGGCATAGGACTTAAATAGGTATTTGTCCAAAGAAAATAAAAGGCCAACAAGCACCTGACAAAATGCTCAAAATCGCTAATCAGCACTAATGGCGGGGAGATCGGTAAAAATGGGGAGCAACAAACGGCTCATAAACATTTAGGATAAAAGCTCAAACTCACTCGCCGTGAGTTATTTTTCACTTATCAGATTGGCATATTACAAAGCTTTATGATTTCAGCCCTGGCAAGTACCCTGGAAAACTGGCACACCAATGCCTGTTGATACGAGGTATCTACTGATACAGCCTACTCACCAGTCTTTTCAGAGCAACTATCAGAAGTTTTTAACACATAAGATATTTCTGCCCAGGAATTTCACCTCTAGGAATTGATTCTTCTGATAATCTTTGCTCCCGTGCACAAAACCATCTATGCAAAGATGTGTGCTACGGCCTGGTCTGTGACTGCAAAGACAGGAAGCCATCTCTGTGGTACCAACAAGGGACCCAGGTGATGATAATGGAGCACCAAGAAGTCTCCAAAGAAGAACGAGGAAGGTCTCTTATGGATGGCCATGAAAGGCTGTACCTCTTGGAGTAAAGGGGGGAAAGAAAATCATAAGTAGTATCTGTGGTTATGGTCACCTTTTTGTAAAAACAAAATGAAAAGACATAAAAAAAAAAACCACTTGTATTATGCATGGAAAAATCTAGAAAGACTGGCACTATATTGTTGAAATGGCTTTCTTTGGGGAATAGATTTGCAGAGGGGGGGATGTGGATTTTAAAATTATCAGCATGTATTAATAATAAAAAAAGAAGAATGGCGTTGCAAATAAAACAGAGCGATAAAGTATATACAGTACTAAGTCAAGAGATGCCTCCTGGGCTCAGCTGGTTAAGATTTCTTTCAATGGGCTCAGCTGGTTAAGATTTCTTTCAAATTAATCTTGCCAGAGTGCCTGGGTGGCTCGGTCGTTAAGCGTCTGCCTTCGGCTCAGGTCATGATCCCAGGGTCCTGGGATGGAGTCCCACATCGGGCTCCCTGCTCTGCGGGAAGCCTGCTTCTCCCTCTCCCACTGCCCCTGCTTGTGTTCCTGCTCTCGCTATGTCTCTCTCTGTCAAAAAAAATAAAATAAATCTTAAAAAAAAAAAAAAATTAATCTTGCCAGTCAAATGGGGAACCAAGGGGAGAAAGTGAAGAAGATGGAGGCACCATCCAGGTGTGAGGCAGGGCAGGTAGGGTTCTAATAGGGCGGCAGGCCTTCAGGAGCTGGGCAGGCTGAATCCAGATGCTAGGAACCTGGGAGGTGAGGGGTCAGGGGAGGGGGGCTGCCTGTGGCCAGGTGTGCAATGAAAATGCTCTGTTCTTTCCTTCTGAGAACACCACAGGGCACCGCTCAGCGCTGCTGATTTTCAGGCCCTGGGCTCCAAGGGGGCCATTCCCCGGGGCCCTTGGGACACAGGATGGCTCAAGAGCTGAGAGCCCAGTGGGACAGGGACCCGAGAGATCTCTGTCTACCTCCTGTCCTCCTGCAATCCCATGCTCATCTGACCATCTATCGTGCAGGGGCCCAGGCCCACCCCAGATGGATGATGGGTACACAGTAGAGGGCTGATTTTCACTCACGGGAGTGCCCCTGTCCCAGGGCCCCAAGCACAGAGGACATTCTTCCTGAAGGGTGGCCCCACTGCAACCATGCACAGCGAAGCTTCGTGTGTTTCCTCCCTCCAGAGCACCCCTGTGGACCCAGCACCCCACCTCGGCGGGAGGACCGCCCCCCCACCTGCCCCACGCCCTTGCCTTGTGGGAACAAGGGCTGAGTCTCACACCCAGTTCTCCATGAAGGGAGCATGGCTGTCAGTTTCCCAGGCCCTGAGTGCATCCACGGGAAGGGAAACAGGGCTCCCGCCCTTTCCCTGGGTTTTTTGGATAATTCAGGCCAAAGCAGACTGATGTTGGTCTGGTTTTCAGAAATGACTCCATGCTGGGGAGGAGAGGGCCCACAGGCTGCTGGGAGGGCCAGAGGAAGTTTCCATAGGGTTTGGAAGCAAGAGTAACAATAGCTTTTACCTAGTGAGCTGACCTCGGGCCCGGGCACTTTGTGTACATATATACATACATATCTATAAACCAATGACAAATGAGGCAAGGCCACAGTGAGCTCAGGAAGCTGAGGTTCAGAGAGACCAAGACCCTTGCCCGAGATCCCTTTGCTGGTGACCCTGACATTAACTAGTACTGTCCCCATGCCCCGCCCCTGGCACAAGCCTCTGCCCACCACACCAACCACTCTCAGCACTCCAGCGGCCAATGTGTCCCTCTCTGGATAACCAAAACCCCAAGCACACCCCACAGATGGAGGGGCTCTGACCGGCCCAGCCTTCCTCTGTGGCCACACAGGAACCCAGAGAAGTGAGGCCCAGAAGCTTCCACACCGTGGTGACTCACTGAGCCCCTGGGCACCTCACCCTGCTCCTTTGTCTCCGCTTCCTCCTCGGCCAAACAACAAAGAAATCAACATGCCTTGCAGCAATCATCAGGAACATGTGACTGGACTGTGATTCTGTGACTTTGTTTTAATAAAAATAAAGGTCCAGTGAGGCCTCTGAGATGGTTCCCCTCTCTGGACGGCTTTGGAGGGCTCTGGCCACAGAGATACCGTGCTTTGAATTCTGGCCTTGCTTTTTAGAAGCTGGAAGTCGCAATAATGGACTGGTATTTCCATCTTTAGAGGGATCCCTTCCGTACACTGTGTGTAAAGCCATTTAGCAAAATCGCCCGTCACTCAGAACAGAATTTGCTTTGGCCAAGTTGGCATTATGTAGCTTGATTCACCCACACCTCGGCTGGTAATCCCTGGTCCTCTTCAAAAGCCCATCTATCCTCAGAGAAAATTTACCCCCTAAACGGCTAGGGACAAGGCAGGCGCCTGGTTCTTGAGTGTTATTAACATGCTCTGGGGTCCTGCAGGCTTTTAGGGGTCATGGGGCAGTCCTCTGGGCATCTGGATTAGAAGGGCGCCTGGAATTTGTTTGAGTTCTGAAGCATTTTCTAGAAAAGTCAAGGCACCAAGCAGCCTGGGCACCATGCCCAAATGCAGGGGCCCCATTCACACCGAGCTGGGCCCAGGGCACACAATGTAAAGAGCGCCCCCAGAGTTGTGCGACCTGCAGCCCACCCCGGAGGATGAATGGACAGAGGCCAGAGCAGGCAAATCACAAAAACAGAACAAAAAATGGCCGGTGAGCCCCTGAAAATATGCTTCCTCTCGCTGGTTAGCCAGGAAATACCCATTAAAACCACCACCCATCATTTGCATTTAGCCAGGTAAACCAGCGCGAGATTTAAAAGCACTGCATGGACAAGGGGATGGCGAAACAGAACGGCTGCCCCAGCTCACTGGGAAACCACCTAGCAGGTGTACAAACGGCTTGAAGTACGCACGCCTATATCCTTCGAACCAGTCATTCCACTTTCAGAAATTCCACTGTAGGACATAGCCAAAAATGAAGGCAAAGCTTTACGTGAAGGTATTAATCGGGGTATTACTATATAAGAGAATGAAGTATTTTATGACCGCGAGAAATAAAATGAAAGAAGCCCTCCACCACTAAAAGTCCTTGACATGAGGGGCGCCTGGGTGGCTCAGCCATTGTCTGCCTTCAGCTCAGATCATGATCCCTGGTCCTGGGATCGAGCCCCACATCGGGGTCCCTGCAGGGGGACCTGCTTCTCCCACTCCCACTGCTTGTGTTCCCTTTCTCACTGTGTCTCTGTCAAATAAATAGGTAAAATCTTTTAAAAACAAACAAACAGGGCGCCTGGGTGGCTCAGATGGTTAAGCGTCTGCCTTCGGCTCAGGTCATGATCTCAGGGTCCTGGGATCGAGTCCCGCATCGGGCTCCCTGCTCCTTGGGAGCCTGCTTCTCCCTCTGCCTCTCTCTCTCTCTCTGTCTCTCATGAATAAATAAAATTTAAAAACAAACAAACAAACAAATAAACAAGTCCTTGACATGAGAGTCCTGCCTGGGAAGGGTGACTAGAATATAAGCCACTTACCCAGAATCGTCTCGTGGGGCATGGAGGAAGAGCCTTTAGAGACCCAGGAGAGGTGGGGACCTACTCGAGGTCACATAGCCCTTAGGTAGCAGACTGGGGCAAAAACAAGACCTCAGTTTTAGAGTAATAAATTGAATTTAGTAACTTTTTTTTTTTAAACCTCTCATTTAAATCTGTTGTCTGTTTGCACCAAGAGAATCTTTTTTTTTTTTTTAAGTAAGAAGACAGCTGGGGCACCTGAGTGGCTCAGTGGGTTAAGCATCTGCCTTCGGCTCAGGTCTCCTGGGATCGAGCCCCCCGTCAGGCTCCCCGCAGAATGGGGAGTCTGTTTTTCCCTCTGCCTCAGGCTCTCCCCCCGGCTTGTGTTCTCTCTCTCGATCACTCCCTTTCTCAAATTACAAAAAAAAAGGAAGAAGAAAGCAACAGACCGCTGAGGCGAGCATTTCCCCAATGTTGCAGAGGTGCTGGGGCTTCTGCAGAGCCTTGCCAGCCAACCCTACAGGACTTGTCCCATAGTCGATCACCTTCTAGGGCCTCGTCAACACACATTTCAGGGCCAATCTGCAGGGAAGGTGTTTCCTCTCTTGGTTTCCCTGAAAATATCCAGGTTTTCTATTTGCCTGAAATGCCCCCAACAGGCAAATCCATAGAGTGAGTGGCCAATGACCAGGGGTTGGGGGAGTGGAGGGGTAGGGGTGGGGGTGGTAGTGGAGGAGGGAGTGGGTGGTGACTGACAGGCATGGGGGTTCCTTCTGAGATATGACCACGTTCTGGAATCAGACGGTGGTGATGGTTACTTTGTAAATATAATGGAGACCAATGAAGAGTACACATCAAAGAGGTAACTATTACAGTGTGTGAGTTATATCTTAATTTTTAAAAACAAGCCCCCACCTTTCTCTTGGCTTTGAAGGTGAAGACCCAGCCTGGAGGAGAATGTCAAGGACGGACTTGGCCCTTTACACTGGATGTCATCACCTTCTCCACAGTTCCTTGGCTCTGCACCCTTCTTTTCCATCACCGGCGGATTTTATAGTTACTACAATCTGTCCGAGCCCTGCCCTGGGTCACTGTCCTAGGCAGGCCACACCATCTTTCTCCATGTTTCCTTCAAAAGCCTCCTCTCTGCTTGTCTTGCCTCTCCTAATCTGGCCCCCTCCTGTCCATCCCGCCCACAGCAACCCGACAAATCTCTAAAACTACACAGCTTAGCATGCCATTGTGTTTAAACCATGTCAGCGGTCTCCCGAGAAGTTCAAATATTGACGCTCAAGCTCCTTGGCAGAGTTTCCAAGGAGCGCATCTGCCTGTCCGGCCTCCTCCTTCTCTACCCAGCCAACCCTGCCCTTCCCGCGCCAGCCTTCTGGAGGCACCTGGGATATCCTGAGCCACCTGGATGCTACTCACCGTTTGTAACAGCCCAAGCGCCCCTCCTTGCGGCAAGTCACCCCTAACAAATACAACACAGTGTCAGGTAACACCCCCGCCCAATACATGTTGCTTCTTGCACTCAATAAAAAACATACTGCGTCCATTACGTCCCAGGCGGTGTTACAGGGAGATAGTAGTGAACAAACCGACCACAGCAGCTGCCCTTGTGGGGCTTACTAGAAACTTCCCCCCAGCACGTCACTTATGATGCTATCCAAAGGGTTGGTTTCCTTATCTGGGTACTCCATCAAAACAAACAGGTCTCTGAGAAATTATTAATTGTACCACCACTAGCTCCAGCAAAAATACAGTGGTTCTTGGAAAATACACAGATGCCCAGCAAATGCTGCCTGGATGGACGAGCGCCTAGGACGGGAAGCAGGTGTTAGATCGGCGCTCCTCAGAGCCAACACGGTCCGAGGCCATCTTTGTTTTGTTTATGCATCACACAGGATTAAAATGATCTCTTCACCCATCTACCCCATCTCCCAGAATGTGAACTTTCCAAAGAATGGCCATTTCCTTAACAACAACACCTCGGCATTCCCTATGCCTACAAAATACTAAGTACTCAATGCAATTGAAATAGCAAGTTTAGCCCATGATAAGGGGGCCAGGACCTGGGACCACATGGGACCCCATGCTTTAGAAGGTCCCAATGTGGCCTTCCTCCAAGCCAAGTCCATCCCATGGGGTCAGGAAGGAATCCAAAGATTTGAGGGTCAAAAGGGATGTGTGTACCCACACTTTGTGTGTCCAGGACCCTAGCTGCCTCAATGGGTAGGTATTTACCTAAGAGAAATTAAAACATATGTCAATACAAAGATTGTACACATGAATGTTCCTAACACCTTTCTTTTTAATAGTCCAAAACTGGGGTGCCTGGCTGGCACAGTTGGTTGAGCGTCCAGCTCTTGATTTTGGCTCAGGTGATGCTCTCAGGCTTGTGAGATGGAGCCCCGCAACAGGTTCCATGCTCAGCGGGGAGTCTGCTTGAGATTCTCTCTCTCCCTCTCCCTCTGCCCCTCCCCCCATCAAACGCTGGTGCGCGCGCTCTCTCTCTCTCTCAAACAAACAAACAAAACAAATATCCCAAACTGGAAGGCATCTAAATGACCCCCAACAGGTGAATGGATAAATAAATTGGGGCTCATGCCTGAAACAGAATACTACTCAGCAGTAAATAATGACTGTTAATAGACACACAACATGGGTAAACCTCAAATGATGATGTGAAATGGAAAACTCAGACCAAAAAAGGGGTATATACTGTATCATTCTATTTGTATCAATGTTCTAAAAGATGCAAGTAGTCTTCTAGTGACAGAAAGCCTATCAATGTTGAAGGAGCTGTGAGAAAGAAATTGATTAGAAAGGGGTACAAAGAACCTTTTGGCAGGGAAGGGATATGTTCATTATCTTGACTGTGGTGATGCTTTCACTGATGTGTCTATTTCAAAACTCATCAAATTGGACACTTTGAAAACTCGCTATCTATTGCTTGTCATTTATGTCTAAATAGAGCCATTGATGAAAAAAAAAAAAAGCTACTATACCCAGGTAGCACTTCTGAGCTGTCAAGTTCATAAAAACCCAACATTTGACAACACATTTTAAGAGAAAGGTTTAGGGAGGTCGCCTGGGTGGCTCAGTTGGTTGAGCGACTGCCTTGGGCTCAGGTCATGATCCTGGAGTCCCTGGATCGAGTCCCGCATCGGGCTCCCTGCTCGGCGAGGAGCCTGCTTCTCCCTCTAACCCTCCCCCATCTCATGTACTCTCTCTCTCTCTCATTCTCTCTCTCTCAAATAAATAAATAAAATCTTTAAAAATAAATAAATAAATAAATAAAAAGAGAGAAAGGTTTAGGGAAATGCAGACTCTTCTTCATTGCGGGTGGAAATGCAAAATGGTCAATGCAGAGAAATCTGGCAACATCCATCAAAATTACAAAAGCATATGAGCCTCGGACTCAGCAGTTTGCTCCTGAGAATTCACCATGCAGATACACCTGCACACCCTTCCATGCAAAGTAATAGCAGAGGTGCCAAGATTATATACTGCAGTACTGTTGGTAACCGCTCCCTTCCCCATAAGCATAAATAAGCCAGCGTCCATCTCTGGGGCTGCTTAATACTAAACTATGATGCCTCTCGCATGTGGAATGCTAGGTAGCTCAGAAGAGAGACAGCTCCTTATGAACCAACCCGAGAAATCCCCCAGGATATACTGCTAAGTGAGAAATAAGCAAGATACGTAACAGCATGTGTGGATTACTATTTTGTGTTTAAAAAGGGGGAAGATAAAAATATATGCTGAAATTTTCTTGTGTTTGCATTAGGAAGCACCGAAAATGTATCCAAGCAATTTGTAACACTGGTTTTAAGCAGGGGCCAGGGAAGGGGTCAGATGGGGGGCGGGGGGGAGCGGAGGGGAGACAGTGTTAAGGGGGATTTCTCATTGTTTTTTATCTTGGATACATGTGAATGTACTACCTGTTTGGAAAAAAAAAATTTTTTTTATTATAAACTTTTTAATATACATTTAGAGTCCCTGGCCTGGAGATCGACTTCCTTGAAGCACGTTGAGATTAAATGGGGTCATGGCTCGTAAAGAGCTCACTGAACAGTAGCAGCATTCCTCACCATCTCCAGCCTGCCTGCCTCAGAATCACCCTGAGCCTCCAAAAATCCAGATTCCGAGGGCGCCTGGGTAGCTCAGTTGGTTAAGCGTCCGACTCTTGATTTCAGCTCAAGGTCGTCCTCAGGGTCTTGAGATGGAGCCCTGCGTCAGGCTCCATGCTCAGCACAGAGTCTGCTTAAGTTTCTCTCTCCCTCTGCCCCTCACCTCTGTGCTCTCTCTCGAATAAATAAATAAAATCTTTAGAACATTAAAATAAAATAAAATAAATAAAATGCAGGTTCAGGGACCCCGCCCCGGATGCGCCCAATCAGAATCCCTGGGGGGTGGTGCCCAAGGACCTGTATTTTTTTTTTTAAGTTCCCAGGGGATCATATGGGCTGAAAGAGGAGGTCCATGACCTCCTGATGGGGCAGATGAGGGACATGTATTCAGTCCATATTTACTCAGCTCCCACTATGAGTCAGGCGCTGTTCCAGAACCTGCTTTCTTGGGGCTTATATTCTACAGGAAACACGCAAAGACCAACAAGAAAAGTATTAAATAGTAGCATATGGAATGCAAGTATCAAAACAGGTTGACCTGGCAGGACTAGGCAGACAGCTAGGCTGGAGAAGGGCTCTCTGAAGGAGGTGACCTTTAACCTGAGATGGGGATGACAAGAAGGAACCCGCCCTGCAAGGGTGGGGGCCTTCCGGGTCAAGGGACGCTTAAGCGTGACCCCGAGCAGGTTGGAGCCAGGGTGGTGGTGGTGGGGGCGGTGCATGAAGGAGGATCTGAGGGCCCGACTCGTTAGGGCTCTGGAAGCCAGGGTCCAGAGCATGGATTCTATATGGAAGGCACTGGAAAAGCCACAGAAAGGTTTCAAGCACCAAAGTCATGTGATGGGGTGTTTTGAAAAAAGACGACTCCGGCTGCCATGGGGAGAGTGGCTCAGTGGGAAGCAGGGCTGGGGGCGGGGGGTGGGGGAGTTTGTTGCAGGAATCCAGGGACGGGGGAAGATGGCTTGTGTGAAGGTGTGGCTCTGGACATGCGGAGACGTGGATGGCTACGGGCCAAGTTTGGAAGGTGGTGCCCAGGGGGCTCCATCCTTACTGGAGTCCCAAGTGGACCATGGGCCTGGAAGGAACACCAGATGCCTGAGCAGCAGGTGCGTGGGCCCACGAGCCTTCGACTGAGGTGGGAAGGGCCCCAGAGAGGAGACCCTATATACGTACGCTGTCTGCTGAGAATGATATTCACTAGGACATGAAGCCAATTCCAAAAAAGGACCGTTTAAAGCTGCCCCTTAAGCTCTTGAGAACAAGAAAAGGCTAAGTGGCTTCCATCTAGTTGAGGTGTGAAGAGCCAACAGAGGGCCAAGCGAACCAACGTGGTTGGGCTGAGGTCTGGACGAGGGTGGAGCCGTGGGTCCCAGGAGTTCGTCAAGATCTAAGATGGAAGTAAGTGCCTTATACTAAATTTAGCCTCTAGAGGATTATTTTGTGGATTTCACAAAGGAGCCTCCGGCTGCCCCTGACCCCAGGCCTGCTGCATATAAAGCAGCCGACCCACATTCCTTCCCTGCTGGCCCGACTTCTGGTTCAGTGAGAGCTGCTGGGAGAGCTGGGTGGTGGAGGGAGGGGGACTGTCAGGGCCTGAGTCACCTCAGGCAAAGCAGAGTGTCACAGCAGGGCCTGAAGGAAGGGATGCCGGCAGGCAGGCAGGCAGGGGGGAAGTGACCTGCCCTGGCCTGGTAGACCAGGTTAAGGCCGGACCCGCTGATCGGCTACATGACTTTGCACAAGGAGCTTCGCTCGGGGAACATCAATATTCTCATTTATAACGGGTGGATAGTCACCCGGTTCACAGGACGGTGGCAAAGATTTCATGAGGAAATGAGAGAAATGAGAAGCACCTAATACAGCGCCTGGCCCACAACAAGGGCTCGGTGAAAGGCAGTCGCCAGAACAGGGTGGAGGGCAACTCCAGACAGAAAGCAGGACTGAGGCACACACACCACCAAGTGACAAGCCCCAATGGAGTGACAACTGTCATGGCCTTCGTGCACGAGCGGAAAACTGCAACACGTATAAAAGCGTGGACAGAGTAGATATGAAAATCCTTGCAACTGTTGTTCCTATAAACACGTATCAGCTCTAGACAATGAGAACGAGAGAATGCACCATCCTAGGCACCCAGGGACACTCAGGAAAAGCAGCAATAGAGGAGGTCCCAAGGAATGCAGGTGTTCAAGCCCCACCTCAGACCTACTGAATCAGAAATTCTGGACGTGGAGTCCTGTAATCTAAATGTCGTATGGGGGAGGGAGGCGCAGAGAGAATCCTAAGCAGGCTCCATGCCCAGCGAGGAGCCCAATGGGGGGCTCGATCCCACGACCCTGAGATTATGACCCCAGCTGAAATCAGGAGTTGGACACTTGACTGAGCCACCCAGGTGCCCCTCCAGTAATCTATTTCTTAACAAATCTTCCAGATGATTCTGAGGCACACTGCAGTTTAAGAGCCACTGATTTAAGTGGCCTGGCAGTGGCATGCCAGGTGTTAACTGTGGAGCTTGTAAGAAATGCAGAGTCCCAGGCTCAGCCCAGACCCACTGAGTCAGGATCTCCATTTTATCAAGATCCCCAGGGCGTTCATCTGTGTGTGTGTGAGCAGCTCTGTCTAGAGCTCTAGCCCAACGCTGTCTAACAGAAATGTAATTGAGCCACACGTCATTTAAAAATTTCTAGTAGGGGCGCCTGGGTGGCTCAGTCGTTAAGCGTCTGCCTTCGGCTCAGGTCATGATCCCGGGGTCCTGGGATCAAGCCCCCCATCGGGCTCCCTGCTCCACGGGAAGCCTGCTTCTCCCTCTCCCACTCACCTGCTTATGTTCCCTCTCTCGCTGTGTCTCTGTCAAATAAATAAATAAAATCTTTATAAATAAATAAATAAATAAAAATTTCTAGTAGCCACATTAAAAAAAATAACAGTGAAATTAATTTTAATAATATATTTTATGTAACCCAATATCCAAATATTATTGTTTCAACAGGTATTAGGAATTTTTTTGAGGGGGGTACTAAGTCTTTCAAATGTGATGCTTCATACTCTACACATCTCATTTAATTAGCCACCTCTCAAGTGCTCAAAGGTCCCCCGTGGCTAGCGGATGCCTTGTGAACAATATGGAGAACAGAGTAAAATTTCCGAAGCCATCATCACTTTTACACTGATATTTCTTTCTAATTTTGTGCTGTCACACGACAGACCCATTTAATATTGTGGTTAAAATGAGGACTCTAGAGCCAGACTCTCTCTAACCCTAACCCTAACCCCTAACCCTAACCCTAACTCTGGACTCTGGGGTCAGACTCTCTGGCCTCTCACCTTAGCTTCAATAAGGAAATTCAGTTAAGTTTGTGGGTCATGAAATTAAGACATGAAAATCCCTATTTATAAACAGTAAACATTTCAAGAAAAGATCTCATTTCTAATAGCAACTACATAAAAAATAAAATTTGGGGGAGAAGAGTCAATGAGATACTGTGCAGGACCTTTGCTGAATGAAACATGAAAGCTCTCTTCCAGAGGAACAAGAAAAAGAAGTCAACTGAAAGATGCACTGTGCTCATGGAAATACTCAAAATGGTAAGGATGTTAATCCCCCCTAATTTCAGTGTAATCCCAAATGAATTATCAGTAGGATCTTT
Source organism: Neomonachus schauinslandi (assembly GCF_002201575.2). Classification (NCBI taxonomy): domain Eukaryota; kingdom Metazoa; phylum Chordata; class Mammalia; order Carnivora; family Phocidae; genus Neomonachus; species Neomonachus schauinslandi. Next base: position 7,835,155 of record NC_058412.1, on the reverse strand, counting down.
GCACCAACCATGTGAAAGGTTCTGTCCTAAATGCTTGGGATATATCTAAATTAAAAAAAAAAAAATCTGTGCTTAGTAGATAACCTCCCAGTAAGGTCTTTCAAGGTTTGTAAACATTAGGGCTGGAGCGTGAATGTATGTGTATTTTTTGTTTTGTTTTACCAAGGAAGAATTACACAAAACCCTCATAAGGATTGCCTATGGGGAGAACACCTGGGGTAAACTGCAACTTTCTTTTTTTACCTTTGTATACCATTTAAATTTTTAAATGTTTACAAATACTTTATAAAATGCCAATGTTTATCTGAGCAATGAGTAAGACATGAGTAAGACATTTTAAAATGTGTGTATTTAAAAAAATCATAACGATGATGATTGGTGAATCTGGATCAAGGCTCTATCCTTCCTCTGCTGCCCTGAGACATTCCAGCTCTTTCTAGGCGCATCTCTCTGGGCACGTTTGGTTCCTCATATGGAACACCAAGGCATTAGATTCGCTCTCTAAGGGTCTGTGCAGTTCTAATATTTCTCGATTCTTTCTTCCATTCATGCATTCAGCTGGTTTTGGAGGGCCTACAATGTTACAGGTGCAAGGGATCTAAGTGTGCCAATGACTAGCCTCAGGGACCTTAGAGTCTAGCTGGAAGGCTGATATTTAAGCAAATGATCCCATAAGAAAATGCACAAGTGCATTGCAGTAAGCGCTGTGGAGGAGGAGCGTACCAGGACAGGGGAGATCAGCAGGTCTGAAGGCAGGAGGTGGGGTGGGGGGGGGTAGGGAGGAGAGTCTGGGTGAGCTGAGCAGCATGAGCAGGTGTTAATGGGGGTTTACAGGGAGGGGGAGGATGGAAACAGTCATTAAGAGGAGGAGAACAGCGAACACCTACAGTAGGACTGCCAAGCAGCTTTGAGGAGTCTAGAAAGGCACACAGCATTAAGGGGCATTCAACTGATTATTTGCCTAATGAATTGAAGAAACGTCATGCAGCTAGGGTAATTTTTTAAATTATATTTTGCTTCTCTTTGGAATGCCCTTAGAAGAACCCACTCCCTAAGATCTGCGTCATTAAGCAGACATCGGCACTCAGATATATAATCTGTGATCCACATCTCTGAGCTAACCCTCAGTCAACTTTGTGGAACCCCAGGGGTAAAGAAAAGCCGCCAACTATTCCACAAGCCAGGTACAGTACTCAGGGGCAAGCGACAGTCACCAGTGTGCCCCAGGAACCCATGGGGTGTATCTGAGTGCCGAAGCACCTGTGAAATGTAATATTTCAACCCGCATCGCAAAAGAAGCGAAGAACCTGGGAAGAACTCAAAACAGTAATAATAGTGGGGGGGGCAACAAAATCATTTGGTTTCTCAAATGTTCACGAATTACAGTGTAAATACCGAGTAAACTAACAAAGGCAGCATGGGGGAATAAAGGGAAAAAAAAAAAAAAGGCAGTAAGCAAAACCTGCCTTCCAGTTACATGGAAAAACACTCTAGTGCCCCAAGTAAATAAATAATAAAAGGATATGGAAACAATACACCTTGAAAACTCTCGCCCCGCCTCTGTTCTCCTGGCCAGAAGCAGTGCTGACAGGTTTGCGCTGCTTGGGCTACATAGTCCGCTAGCATTTATTTATCTAACAACACCCGAGTCCCCTTTAACGAAATCAGGTAGGGCATTTCAACGACCTGAAGCCCATGGGTTAGTGTATCCCATTATTTTACTCCAACCTCCAGCATGAGCTCCTAAGACAAAGTACCCTGGCCCCTGGACTAGATAAATGCTAGAAATAAGGGGTGCTCAGATCACACCATTTTCCTCCCTCCCACCCCCCCCACCGTAGGAAGGCTCTTGAGACTATATGCCCACAAGGAAAAATAAAACAGTGCATAGCCATTCTCACCACGCCTAGCCCTGGTTTTTGAAAACACCTCAATTCCTATCCGTTTCACAATGATATAGCCTTAACTTGGCCTGCTCACACATTTTCATGTTATTTCTTAAACACATGCTATGCTACCAGCGCAAGCAAACTGTGCAACCACTAGGGACGGAACAGAACATGAATAAAAACAAGGCGAAAAGAAACAAAAAGGAAAAAGGAAGGTGGAAATAATAATCCAGGATCACAGAATTTTAGAGCTAGAGGCGGCTCTGGGGAATAAAAAACAGGCTCCAGGACCTGCACCAGGGCAGACAACTGGTAGCAAAGAAGGATCTAGAAGGCTCTAGAAAAGTCTAGGAAGGTAAAACGCTGACTAGCTGTCATTTCTGCAGTAGGCCTGGAAGCACTTCTTAAGGCAATATTGCGCTCCTCACTGCACGGCCTCATGCCGTGGTGTGTCAGGGCTGCTGAGAAAATCGAGAGCAATCTCCAGCCTAGGGCAGTGGGCTGGCCTCCATAGCAGCTGTCAGACCCAGCTCCCCATGGAGCAGAACCGCCAAAGAAAGGATATTTAGGGATCAAGCCGCTTTTGCTCGGAGGTTCATTTTTCATAGAACGTGTCCTAGGATTTGGTAATACTTGATGTAACACGATTTTACTCCCCTTCATTCTTCTGTGAAAGCACAGAGAGGTTCACTATTATCCCATTTTACAGATAAGAAAGCCGAAGGTTAGTTTTGTTTTTCACAGACGGTGTGCTGCCAACGACTTGGCGACCACGACTGCCTTTCTGTGGTCAGAGCAACATCCCACGGGTAGCAAGTTATCACTAACAAAGCAGCAACAGAACCCAGAAAACCCTAATTTCTAGCTCATGGCACCAATCTGCAGATGAAGAATCGTCAAAGTGCGATCACGAGGACGCCTATAAAAATGCTTAAAAAAGGCAGTGACACATCATATCACCGTAGCACTGAAAAGAAAAAACAGCAACATCCACAAACCCTGAGAATCTGAAACCCACTATGGAGGCGGCAAGATCAAGCAGTCGGCCCTGGGTCTGTGTCCTGGTCATGACCTCGGCTGTCTGGACTGTTTTCCTCATCTACCCCCTCCGCATTCTGTTTCAATCAAATGAGAACATTGGTTAAACAACACATTTTCAGTTGCACCAAAACTAGGGGTTATTATTTTAAAACACCCAAATAAATTATGGCAAATCTCTGTGGTATAGGGTGCCTGGGTGGCTCAGTTGGTTAAGCGACTGCCTTCGGCTCAGGTCATGATCCTGGAGTCCCGGGATCGAGTCCAGCATCGGGCTCTCTGCTTGGCAGGGAGTCTGCTTCTCCCTCTGACCCTCCCCCCTCTCATGCTCTCTCTCTCTCATTCTCTCTCTCAAATAAATAAATAAAATCTTTAAAAAAAAAAAAAAATCCCTGTGGTATAACATTATAGTAGAACAGTCAACGGGGTGAGATCCAAAGTATAAAATATGAAGAGAGGGGCGCCTGGGTGGCTCAGTCAATCAAGAGCGTCTGACTCTTGATTTCAGCTCAGGTCATGATCTCAGGGTCATGAGATCAAGCCCCGAGTTGGGCTCTGAGCTGGGCATGGAGCTAGCTTCAGATTCTCTCTCTGCCTCTCTCCCCCATAAAAAAAAAATACGTTACGGGACTCCACCTCCACCTCCAGAATTTCTGATTCGGTCTGAGGTGGGGTCTGAACATTTGCATTTTCATGTGTGAAGTGAGTGCTGTTTCTATCTTTGGGTATTTGCAGATTTCTTGGGACATCCTCTATTGCTGCTTTTCCTGAGTGCTGGGCATGGAGGCTGCTTGGGATTCTCTCTTCCCCTCTCCCTCTGCTCCTACTCCGCTCATGCTCTTGCTCTCTCTCAAATAAATAAATAATCTTTAAAAAAAGATATGAAGAGAAAAGCAAGTTATAAAATATGTATAACATGATGTCACCACTATCCATATATGCATGCATAAATATGTGTAGAAAAAAACTGGATGTATCTACTGCAAATACAACATAACATCCCAGCGGCATTCTCTGAGTGGTGTAATTACTGGTGATTTGTATTTCCTTTTTCATGCTTTTCTAAGATCCATCTGTATTTTCCAGTGATTATGCACCAGATTTGTAACAATTAAAAAAATAAATGACTTTAAGACTTTAAACTATCCTCATACACACACTTTTGGTGGGAATGGGAATGGGAATAATTCCTTGGAGAGGTGATGTGGGCGTATCTGTACAAGTTTACATTGAATACTCTTTGACCCAGCATTTCAACGTGTAATTATCCCACTCTCACAAGTGCACAAAGAAGTAGAAAAAAGGACCATCACTGCAGCTTGTTTGTAATAGCAAAAGACTAGAAAACTTAAATGTCCATCAACAGGGAAATACTAGTAAATCAGGGCACCTCTATTCAAGCAAATACAGCCCAGTAGAGAAACTCAGTTACGGACTGACACCAAACTATCTCTAAGATACATGAATAGGCGAGAAAAGCAAGGTGCAGGATATCTGCTATCATTTGTGTAAACCTGCTTTTCAAAATAAATTCATATTCGGTGGTGCATGTACAGGATGTCTCCAGAAGGTGCCCCCAAAATGATAATAATGTTGCCACAAGAGAGGGAAAGTGAGGGAACAGGAAAGAGGAAACCAGATGAGAGGGAAACTTCTTGTCATTGGATAGCCTTCCGTCTGTACTTCGAATCCTTTACAAACACAAAACCAAACAAAGAACCTTAAAATGTAAAAGCCTGGGGGGAAACGGCATCAATTATTTTTCTAAAAGTTTTAGTACGTTATGCCAGAGTCCTCTTCATTTTGAAGGCAGCCCCCTAAAAAACACTGCCTCCAGCGGAAAAAAGAAACTACTTGAGGGACCCCACGTGCTGCTGCCGACCCGGTGCCCTCATGTGACTTCTAGGACCAGGTTTGAACACGTACGGGTTCAGCCAAAGCAAGAGCACTGTGTCCTTTGACAACAATTCCAATTCTCACTTGTATGCAGTAAATAAGAAATAGTTTACCTTTCAGCAAAGGTATCGAGTTTCCCCAGCTCATCGGAGAGGCCAACAAGGGAATCCAAGGTCCCCACCTAGAAAGATCGTGAAGAAGTTAGAGGCTCACACTTTATGGCAGAGAAGTGTAGGTCACTTTCAACAACAGTGCAGGGAGTTCTCTAACCTCCATCTCTCCTTAGTTATTCTTGTCAATGGCCAAACTGGAAAATGGAAAGAGCTGTTAAGAGAGTGGATTGGGGATATTTTCTAATTTATTATTATTATTATTATTATTATTATCATCATCATCATTATTATTTTTCCCAACAGGATAAACTGTCCTACTTCTGCCATAGGAAGGAGTGACCACTGTGTCATTTTGAGACCCCAGCTCATCTTCTTCTTAGAATGGCAGTCTGCCAGTCACGTGAGTAATCCCCATAGCTGAGGAGACGTACCAGAAAGCAAGTTAAAGAAGCTGACATTTCTGGGGCACCTGGGTGGCTCAGTCAGTTAAACATCTGCTTTTGGCTCAGGTCATGATTCTAGGGTCCCGGGATGAGCCCCACACCGGGCTCCCTGCTCAGCAAGGAGCCAAGGAGCCTGCTTCTCCCTCTCCCTCTGTCCCTCCCTCCCCCTCTACTCCATCCCCTCCTCTCCCCCCTCCCCAAATAAAATCATAAAAAAAAAAAAAGAAATTGCTGTTTCTAAAGCCTTTCTCCCCCAAGATGTCCAACAATCCCTGTCTCTGTTCTCCTTTGCTATTACTACCAACGATCTTGCAGGTGCAGAGGGTCAGCTCTCCCTCCCACCTCATCATTCACGCAAGTCTTTTTCTTTTCAGATTACTTGTACCGATCCACTTCTTAATGTGACAAATATGACAGAGTCCAAAACTGTATTTAAAGAGCCAGTCTACAGAATCAGAAGGAAAGGCTTTGTTTTCATGTCACCAACCACCAATGAGACATTAACAGTGTGTGTCAACTATACTCTCACAAAAGAATACTTTTTAAAAAAAATACTTTAAGAAAGTAATTAGGGGGGGGCGCCTGGGTGGCTCAGTCATTAAGCATCTGCCTTCAGCTCAGGTCATGATCCCAGGGTCCTGGGATCGAGTCACACATTGGGCTCCCTGCTCAGCGGGAAGCCTGCTTCTCCCTCTCCCACTCCTCCTGCTTGTGTTCCCTCTCTTGCTGTGTCTCTGTCAAATAAGTAAGTAAAACCTTAAAAAAAAAAAAAAGGTAATTAGGAAATGATGAGGCCCAGTTATCTCTAATAAGTTGCTTCTTTTCAAGTAACTTGATGTTAAGCATCTTCTGGCGAGGGTCCTGTCTCTTCTTTTTGCTCCCTCCCATCTAACAAGCTGCCTTGCACAGAGCGGTGAGTGCACACTGATTCCCTAACCCTCACAGCGGGGGGCACCAGACAAACAGGGGCAGGTTTCAAACAGGCAGCAACATATGGGTTCAGAAACTTACCAGATCTGCAGCCCTGGTCTCCTTCACATGGGATTGGTAAATATTCCAGATGATGCGTTTGAAGGGCCTGGCCCCCAAAGTACTGCTCAATGAACACTAGCAAATACAGTAGCATCACTAAGAAGATTATATGGCAGTTTGCTACGAGAGGGGCCTCTGGGCGGTTGGGTGGGGCCATCCCTTCAGTACCCACAATGCATCTGTGCAGGTGTCATCGAAAAATGCCTCAAGCGTCTTCCTTTGGGGAACTTGCAATCTTAGGAAGCACCGCAAAAATTCCAGTCTTCTGAAGCAAAAAGACTTGCACACCTTGCTCCTCTTTCACATTTGTTTCATTTTAACTTTGTTCTCCCCTGCAAGAGCCCTTAGACTCCTATCTCTTTCCTGTCATATCTCTTTCTGCCATCCGCCCACTTATCATTAAATTCCCCTCCTGCCTCCCCACCAGTACCAGAGGGATCCGGAATTTCCCACCCTGTGCCAGGTCACGAGTTCGACCAACGCTGAAGGTCTCCAAACCTGCACATTTAAACTGTATTGTTCGTCGTCTTAGATGTCAAAGACAAAACACGAAGAATCCTACAACAACTCACAAGGGCGCAGGCATGTAAAATGCTCTTCCCACTTTTTGAAGACACTGCTACCCACCACACCCATCTCTCCCTGCCCTCTGTCTGTAAGTCCATAGGAACCACAACTAACTTTGGGCTACGGTGTCAAGTCCCATCCAGACCACTGACTTGCCCTGTGCATCCTCACCCCCAGGCTGATCCTCAGCATTGCTGTCTTGGCCCTGTTATTTTCTCCTTGGCTTCCCAGAACACACCCACCCACCCCAACCCATCACCTCCTTCATCCTCTCCAGGATTTTACCTTGAAGTCAGGAATCGAGAATTTGGTGTTGTAAGACAGGTTGGACTTGGAGGTTACGGTGTTCATCCTCTCCAGAGCTTGTAAATTCTCCTGATCACCAGGGGCAGAAATTAACCAAAACTCGGACATGCTTCCCATCTTCTTTTATCCAGTTACTGACCAGAACCACAGCAACATACACAAACAGAAACAGGAGACAAGTGTCAAATATCTCTACTCCTTCACCACTCCCTTCCCTCAGAATTAATCCTCTCCAGGATGTGTTGCTTTTACCGTTTCCCATTCTTTGCCCCTTTGACCTTCCAATTCAGATTCTCTAGTTCCAAGGACACCATATGCACAAAGCAATGCTGTTTCTTATCTCAACTCTGAAAGCCCTCAGGGCTCCACAAAGACTCCCAAGCCATCCATAGGGTGGTTCTGACCGGTTTTAAGGGTTGGGGGAGGCGGTTGGGGAGAACCAGATTGCTGTCCCTTTAACTTCCCCCTCTCCTGACACCATAATGCAAATGGGGGAGGGGGGCACAGCAAGCCCCGCATGGGGCCCTCTGAAATAGTTTCTTCGTTTCCATGTTGTACTTCCCGGGATGCAGGATGGGGTGAAGGCAGGAATGAGACAAGGAGGCAATTTCACAACAGGGGCTCGGACAAACCCCAGATCTTAACTGACCAACCTTGAGAATGGTGCTAGCCTTAAAAACAGACTTCAGAAGAACTTTATTTTTCCCAAATAAAAAGAAAAAAAGGTGGTGGGATGACTACTAAAGTCCTTTTTCCGTAAGACCAGGTGTCCACTCTGCAGAGGTGGGTAACGTGCTGGGCCTGGCAGTGTCCGTTCGGCGTCTGCAGCTTCCAAAGGCGATTAGTTCTGCTCATTCAAACGTGCACACACCCACACCTCTCTCCCCCTCCGCCCGTTCCTCCCTTCCCTGCGCCTGGCAAAACGCGTCGGACGGCTAGGGGGGGAAACAGGGTGACAGCCAGAGACCCGTCCTGGAAGCTTTGCTTTTTGACTCCCCTAGTCCCTCCCAATCCCGCGCACTACCAACGCAGTTCCTCTCGGTCTCGACTGCTGATGGCCTGGGGACAAACTGGCCCCACGCGCAGAAGCTGGGGAGATGCCACCTGACCGGCCCCGGGAGGGCGCCGCGGGGGCGCCGGGTCCCCGGTTCCCACGGAGAAAGCGCGGCCCGGGACGGCGTGCGTGGACGGAGGCGAAGCGCGGACCCGGGCGCGCGTGGTGGCTCGCGCTGGCTGGCCCCCGGCTCGCGCCTCTCCCGCCGCCGCCCCGCGTCCCCGACCCCGCGGTCGGTGCTTACCGGGAGCCGGCGGCCGCGAGGGCGGGCGTGCGTGCGGCGAGCGAGCGCAGAAGCAGAGCGCACGGCCGGCTCCCGGGAGGCAGCGGCTTCTGCGCCGCGCCCCGCCCCGGGCTTTTATCCCGAGCGGGGAGGCGGCCCTCGCCCGCCCCTCGGTCATTTGCATACCGGGCCTCCCGCCTCCCGCCGTGGCTGGCCCCGGGGCTCCCGTCCGGGCTGCGGCCGCCGCGCGTCCGGGTGCCGCGCGGGCACTGGGTCCACCCGCGGGGTGGGTGCCGGCGGGATTCTGGGGAGCATCGGGCGGGGGGCGGGGTGTCTCCAGCCCACAGTGTAGCGGGGCACACCGGACGTGGACGACCGAGAGGAGCGGGCGAGGCGAAGTACCCCGGACGGGGACGCCCGCCCCCCGCGGCCGCCGCCTCGCTCTCCACCCCCACCCTGCGGTGACCCGGCACGGGGGCTCGGGAATCATCGGGCGAGAGGACTGATCTGTGGGAAGAAGCGCAACAGGTCCACCTATGTTTTGGGCACTCACCTGGGCAGAGCACCAAGCCTTCCTGTCCTTGTGGGCGTGAGCTTGCCCGGGTTGCCGAGGAAACTCTCCAGGGTCCCACGCGCCCACCTCACCTTACCCCCCTTCGAAACTGCCCTGGCTATAGGAGGGATTTAAAATGTAGTGTCTCACTACCGCGATGTGGGTTCATGATCCCTGCTGCTTGGAAAAAAAAAAAGAGAGAGAGAGAGAGAGAGGGAAACCCCAGAAATTAACCTGGGAAGGTTAAAACACAAAAACTCTGAGAATTCATTTTCTCCGGAGTAAGAGGAGGAAACGTGCGTGTATCCTTCCCTATGGACAATGTTTTCAGTGGTTTCTGGGAAAGATAAAAATCTCAGAATTATCTTTGGTGGGGGGTATTGAAGAATTCCTTGAGAAATGAGCTCCCCCTTACTAGATAAAACTACTCAGACTATCAGCCTAATTGCTGGGAATGCTTTCGGAATTTGCAAAGAATGGTAAGGTGGAACAACAGACGCTGGGATGAGAAGGCTCAGATGCAGCACAGAATGGTGGCTTGTAAAGGTCACAACATGTCACACTGCAATCCTATTGTGGGTTCGGAATTAGCAGTTTGGAACTCCCAGCACCTGCATGGTGCATCATCATTATTGGGACACTCGTGGGCATTAGTCAGTCCTTGCAACATCTTCCTGAGGGAGGACACCTGAAACCAAGGGATGAGGAAACTCGGTGTGTACAGGGAGGTAAAAATGGTAATTCCAGCGAAGGAGTGGCCTGGTTGGACCTTGAATCCGGGGTCTTCAATCTTGTACCTGACCCAGTAATGTCATTTTTTTCCAGCTAGGCCAAACGGAATCATAGAGCTGGGCACAAAACTCATTTACAAACAAGGGGAGGGATGTTCCAGAAGTTACATGAATTGCTGGGTGTCATGTCACTGGTTAATGGCAGAGCCATGAGGGGGGACTTAGGCCTGGGATCCAAGGGTCCTTTGCCCTGCTCCCAGCCAGCCCGTGGGAGAATGTGTGCTTTCTATTTCAGTCAATGTTTTTCTTCAATATTCCAAACCATCGCCCTGGCTTCTCAGACGTTGGGCAACACATTTAGAAGTATTCCCGCCTTTGCTGATGGCACCGTTCTTTCTATAAATATGGCTTCCTCTAACAAGCTCATTTCATGAAATAAGAGTTGGACACAAAATAACATCTGGACATCCGATTAAGAAGTTATTGAGGACCTACCGTGTTCCTTGTCTTACTTAAAATCTTCCTACTCAAAATCTAAAATCTTTCTGATTATGGTACATCTTGGGCTTCTTGTTACACATTGGAATTTGTGATCGCTTGGCTTGTTTCAACTAACTTTTTTCTGCTTATAAAGGTAATTCTGTGCTGCTTATAGAGGATTTGGAAAACATAGAATAGTATAAAGAAGAAAGTCAAAAAATCACCTGTATTTCCAACAGTCTGAAAATAACCATGTTAACATCTCTCTTTGTTACTTTTTAATGCGTATTCATGTATACAGACTTAGACTTTGGGGCAGGATTGAGATTAGATACTATCCATAAGGTTTGGCATCCTTCTGTTGACTGTTTTTAAAGATCAAAAAATTATCAAGCCTATTTTATCAGTGAAGGATAATCCAATGTCATCAGCAATTTACCCAGCTCGGAACTGGAGTCAGGTATATTTGATTTCAAAGTCAAATAAAGAGATCTTGTTGGACAACTTACATCTTAAATAAAAGGAAAAAAAAAAAAAACAGAGAGAGGGAGGGAGGGAGAGAGATGAAAACAGCACTGTCTTGCCCCAAGGTTCTTTCGATTTGCAGTTTTCAAAGGCAACATCTGTACTCATCAGTTTTGAACGGACTTGTGTTATTCTGTCAAGTTTCCCTATAATCAATCACCTTTAACACAGAGAAATAAGGAGATATTCACCAAAAGTCATGGAGCCTCTTCCCTTGATATATCTGGAGAATACAAAACAGCATTCCCACTCTATAAGGAAAGCGGTTCCTTTTCATGTATCAGCCCGAAGCAGCATTTAACAACCCGTGTTCAGTTCCTCCAACTGTCCCCACACTCCCAAAGTCTCTGAAATCTCCACCTAAGTGACTTCAAGTTTATGCGCCTTGACCACTACTTTGAAAATACCCGTAGGTTATGGAAAGTGCTTCATAGACACACCCTGAAAGAACCCAGTTATAAAGAACACGATCTCTTCCTGGGAATAAAGGCAAGGGAGGAAAGGCTATCAGCTTGGAATCATCTCCAGGTTATTATGAATTTGGCTTTGGCTACCTAGTCCAGAAATGTTTCTGCAGTTGGCACTGGTTATGTATTGAGCCAGCTGAAGTCTATGCAAGATGGAACAGTCCCGTCAAGTTTGGGAACTAGAAGGACCAGGCTGGCCTACTTGGTCTGCTCTTCTCCAGCCTCTCCCAGATGGTGCCCTTTGGATCTCTTTGTTACTTCGTGGAGAGAACCCTCAGAGGATACTCCTTACAATTAACACAGACACATAATTCCGTCTGCAGGTGGCTCAGGTGGATTTTTCTAGGCTTTTCCAAGAAGAACCCAGGGAAGTTTCTCAATAAGGACAGCTCTCTGGTGGAGATAAATATAAGTGGAGTTATCTGCTGAGTCAGTAGGGTGTTGGAGAAACAGAGTAGCTTTGGTATCAGGCAATTGGATGAGCCACTTAGCCTTGCTGAGCTGTGGGTTTCCCCTCTGAAAACAGGGGAACAATTGTGCACATCTTTCAGGCTTGTCCTGCAGGTGAGAGAGAATAGCATTGGAGGCACCAAAGACAGTGCTTGGAAGCTGGGTGTGCTCGTGAATGTTCCCTTTACTTCCTGCTCCCTCTCTTTTCTGAGATGTTCTGTGGGGTTTCACACCTTAACCGTGGCCCTTATAATAATGCCTCAGTGACGCCCAGCATCCTTCTCCATGGGCCCAGAGTATTTTGATCTGCGTCTTTACATTCAGCCAATACCCTTGTGATTTAAGGACAGCCATCATGATGTCTTTCACTCTTTGGTTGGACAAACCAAAGGCCGTGAATTCTCATGATTTATTTGCTCAAGTGTACAGAGTTAAGGAGAATGCTCATTTAAGGGGTGATTGTTGTTTTTTTCAGTATCTGCAAGGCAGTGGGGGGAGCGCAAAAATAAATCAATTTTCAATCTAGTGATAGAGAAAAGCAAGTGTGGTGAACAGAATTTTAAGAAGTCCTAACTCACTAAGGTATGAATACAAACCCCGGAGCAGGATGTGAGACATGCATAAAAATGAGGTGTAAGCGTTCAAGAATGCTATGATCCTTGTTTCACAGATGAAGAAACAGGACCAAGGAGATTAAGTGATCTGAGCAGGAGCACAGTTAATGGTAGACCTGGAACTTGAACTTCATTCTTCTACTTCTGAGTGCATATTGCTCAACCAGATCTCCAAAGAAAGAGTTACTAGCACTCCATCCATGATTCCCTTCCTGGCTCTTCCATTCATTAGCTGAGCGAACTTGGACAAGTGACTTGACTTTGGTGGGCGAAAAAACAGGGTGTAGAACGTACCTGTCTTCTAAGGTTTTTCCAGGGATTCCATGATATGGCACAATGACCAGCCCATATTAAGTACTTGGTCAAGGTGTGCTATGAGTATTAGCTCCCTTAGATACTCTTTGCTTCTTTTCCTTCCTTTGCCTCTCCTTTCCAGGTGCCTTTTTCCCCTCAGAGGGTTCTTCTGCAAGACACTGATTCTGCCCTGTTGTCAACACGTGGCTCATTTGTCACTCATGCTTCAGTCACTTCAAACATGTCTTTGATGTAGTTAGCCTTGGAGAAAGGAGAGCACAACAAGTGTTTCAGGGAGACGCTATAGCGATGAGCCACGCAGGGCTTTGGGTTCTGGCTTTGGAACTAAGAAGATCTGACCTCACGTCCCGTTTCTGGTGTTTATTAACTTGCCATGGACCCAATCTCCTTGTACTCCACTTTCCTTGCCTATAAAATGGGGACTTCCTTTTTTTTTTTTTTTAAAGATTTTATTTATTTATTTGAGACAGAGAGAATGAGAGAGACAGAGAGCACATGAGAGGGGGGAGGGTCAGAGGGAGAAGCAGGCTCCCTGCTGAGCAGGGAGCCCGATGCGGGACTCGATCCCGGGACTCCAGGATCATGACCTGAGCCGAAGGCAGTCGCTTAACCAACTGAGCCACCCAGGTGCCCCTAAAATGGGGACTTCCTAAGAGAGGGGCACCTGGGTGGCTCAGTCGGTTAAGCATCTGCCTTCCCCTCAGGTCATGATCCCGGGGTTCTGGGATCGAGTCCCACATTGGGCTCCCTGCTCAGGGCGGAATCTGCTTCTCCCTCTCCATCTGCTTCTCCTCCCAGCTCATGCTCCCTCTCTGTCTCTCTCTCTCTCAAATAAATAAAATCTTAAAAAAAAAAAAAAAAAAAACGGAAAGAGAAGATGTGTGCAAATGTCCAAATGTGCCCGGTCCCAGCGTGCTCGTCTTTTTACTCTAGATCAGAGGCTTCTGCCTCACTCACTGTCACGTTCTTGGGGCTGAGTAGATGCTCAGGCAATATTTTTTTGGATCACCTAAAGCAAGGAGCTTAAACGCCCAGGACTGCTTGGAGAATCAGGGGAAGCTGAGTGAGAATTTTTTTGCTCTGCTTAAATCGATTCTGTTGTAGAAATTTTAAATGGTTTGACAAGGTCATGAAGATAGACCTCTGTGTGTGAATAGTGGCTCTGTATGTTAAGCATGAGTGACATCCACAGTCATTTAATTATATTTACGAGACTGAAAATTGGAGACACGGTACATGCCCAACAAAGGGGGGTTGGGCAAATTAATAATGGTATAATCATGCTGCCATTGAAAATGTTTTAGATGGGGGACACCTGGGTAGCTCAGTTGGTTAAGCGTCTGCCTCCGGCTCAGGTCATGATCCAGGGTCTGGGATTGAGTCCCGCTTCTGGTGGGGTGCCTGCTTCTCCCTCTGCCTGCCGCTCCCCCTGCTTGTGTTCTCTCTCTCTCTGACAAATAAATAAAATCTTAAAAAAAAAAAAAAAGAAAATGTTTTAGAGGAATAGTGACATCGTTAAGATTCCAACTTTGTAAGAAATAATATGTAAATGTAACAAATACAATACATGCATCAATATCCACCTTAAAAGGAAATAAATTAAGATGTTAGAAGAAGTTATTGCTGGAAAATGGGATGATAGGTGTGTCTTTCCCTTTGATCTTTGTATTTTCAACTTTTTAATCATAAGTCATTTTTTAAAAGATTTTATTTATTTATTTATTTATTTATTTAGAGACAGAGAGACAGCATGTGTGCCCACGCATGTGTGGGGAGGGGCAGAGGGAGAGGGAGAATCTCAGGCAGACTCCTCGCTGATGGTGGAGTCTGACGCGGGGCTCGATCTCATGACCCTGAGATCAGGACCTGAGCCAAAACCAAGAGTCAGATGCTTAAGCGACTGAGCCACCCAAGTGCCCATAATAATTCATTTTTAAACTCAAGAAAAATACTGCACGATAGTAAAATTGACAGCCATCTAGACCACCATCTGATGCCAACCACTAAAGTGCAATAATGTCTCTACACGTCCCATCTCCTGTTCCAAGCTCTGAAATCTACCATCTCCCACTATCCCTGCCTTTCCCAACTCTTAAGCTCAAATAGTCAAGGAGAGGCTGCCTTCTTGATCTGTTTCTTTTACCTGGTCTTAATATTCATTTGTACATCTGAATATTCCCGTCCTCTGTTCCTGCCCAGGCAGAGCATGATCAACACTTTATTCTAAGAGGCCAAGTATTTAAGGCAATTAGAGACCTCTTCATCAGCTCCAGTCTTGCTTTTATTATTCAGCCTTATATAATGATTATTTATTTGTCTCTTTATAGTTAAATTGTAAGTGCCCTGAATTACCTTTTCCTGATTTGACTTATTTTATTCTATTTTATTTTTTTGTCTTTCACCTCTCTGAGGAACCTGGAACAGGCCTGGCATACAGCACACATTGAAAGGTTGTTAAGTTAAGCAACTATTTGTTATTTGCTTTCCTAGCTCTATTATAATCATTTAAAAGGCTTTCGTAGCTTTATTACAATCATTTAAAAACATGAGGTGGAATGTTTCCAGGTGTTCTGTTCTTCAACCATTCCTCCTAGTAGCTTCCTAATAGCCAGTCCCAAGTGTGCTCTACAGTTTCTCCCTCCAGAGTGCCTCTTAAACTTGCCCACTGTTCTTCTTGTCATTTCCCAGTTCTGGACTATCATCACCTTTGCTCCCATTTCCTGTAGTGGTTGAACTGTGCTCCCCTCCCAAATTCATGTACACTCAGAACCTCAGAATGGATCTTATTTGGAAAAAGGGTCTTTGCAGATGTTATTAGTGAAGGATATCAAAATGAAATCATATTGGATGTAGGGTTGACTCTAAATCCAATGACCAGGGTCCTATAAGAAGAGGAAAGGAAACAGAGACACAGAGGGAAGAAGACCAGGTAAGACAAAGGCAGAGGTTGAAGTGGTACAAGCCAAGGAGGACCGAGGATTTTTGGGGCCACCAGAAAGCAAGGAGAAGCAAGGAAAGGTCCTCCCTAGAGACTTCAGAAGGAACATTGCCCTGCTGACACCCTGACTTGGAGCTTCTAGGCTTCAGAACTTGAGAGAACAGATCTCTGTTGCTAACCCACCCAGTTTGCGGCACTTTGCTAAATTAGCCCTAGGAAACTAACACATCTCTCTATCACCCAGGGTTGTGGTTTCTAACACATATCAGATCACATCATGCCTCTGCTCAAAAACCTCCAATCATTTCCCATTGCTCTTAAGATAAACTCTAAAGCCCCATTTCTCACATAGAGGAAAGAAGTTACAAATACGGAAAAGGAGAAAACTAGAACAAACCCTGTGTTGCTGGATTGGGACTGGAGGTGTCAGTAATGAGCTCGTAGATTTTAAGGTGGATGTGTGGATGGGTGGATGGATGGATAGCTAGACAGACAGATACTTTCTTACCTCTGTTCATTGAGAGAGCCTAGAAGCGATGATTTACCAGTAGCACTGAGAGCATCAATAGTCCAGATCTTGATTTCTAAATACCGTTATCCACTAAAAGGAACCAGGGAACCAGGGAGAAATGGGTAGTTCCAGAACTGGAATAGGGCACAGCAAAGGGACATAATGTCTTCTTACTTACTTACTCTTGAACTGTTCAAAATAATAATAATGTATATATTACATATATAGATATATGTATCTCTTTTTATATAGTCTCATCATATATCTATATCTATGGAAATTCCTTGTGCTATTCTTGCTACTTTTCTGTCATTTTGAAATTATATTAAAACGAAAAGAAAATCTCCCTTCACGGGCCTGCAGGAAGTGGAAGTGAGGCGAGAGGTCCTGTTTCCCACCTCCACTCACAGCCTGGCCCCACTCTTGGCCTTGAGGTCACTATACCTCTATCCCTGTTCACTCAGTCACCACAGGAAGCCACAGCCCCCCCTTCCCCCCGCTATCACCGTTTCCATCTCACCCCTTCTTCTGTCCATCTTCCTATCCCTCCTCAAGCCCTCAGCCCCAGTACCTGTGCTCTCTGTAACTCACAACCCTCATCGGCAAACCCCTCGTGTTCCAACTCTTTCAGTCTCCCTCATCTTTTTGTGCTGACCTCAACCTGGCTTCCCCTGAGGCCACGATTTTCCTCAGAGCCCTCTCTCAAGTTGAGGCTGTTTTTGCCCCCATACCTACTAGCACTAGGTCTCCAGTGGGAAGTACCCTCCTCGCTCCTTCTTGCCACTTTCAGGTTCTTCTTCCTCCAACCGCCCTCACGCCTCTCCCTAGCTTTGAATCTCCGCCTGTCTCATCTGATGGAACTTCTCTGCGTCCAGCGGAAAGGAAACGTTTTCTAACTGTGCTGCCTTCCCTATGTGGCAGCCTCTAGACTTGTGTCTATTGGGCACTTGTGGCTAGTGACCCTAAGGAGTGGAATTTTACATTTCATTTAATTTGTATTAATTTAAATTTGAATAGTCACACATGGAGGGTGGCTGCCATATTGGACAGTGCAGCTTAGACATACTACCCACTTCCGCTTAGTATGGTGCTCTACAGACCCCCAAAGCACTCCCTCTTATTCCTCAAAGAGATTAGTTCCTCATTCTTTCTCTTAATGCTTGGTGATGGCACCATATACTGAAATGATTCTGGCCACACCCTGGTCTCTTACTTTTTTGAACCCTTCTCCTTCAGGGATGGTGCCCATCTGCCTTTTATTCCTGCGGTCTTAGCCTTTATCATTACCACCGACTGGGACCCCTCACTGGTCTCAATACCCTGAGTCTGCTCTCCGACCACTGTCAAATCCAAAGATAAAGGGACTGATCTTCCTCTATTGCCCAAAGAGAACGAGACCTTCCCTGCCTCCCTTTCCCTTTAATAGAGAATTTGCTGGAGAAAAGTATGTTTGTAAACCCTACCTCTCCTTTTGACATGTATATAAATCTTTTTTTAAAGCTACAGAAGCCTCTGGCCAACAGTGCAACCCAGAGAGGTCTTCCTTAAGGCCTCGGGAGCCACTTCTTTGAAATGTAAACATCAAGGACCAAACCTTCCTGTTACTGCTTGTCATAGAAATATGAAAAGTTTCTTCTTTTTTTCTTTCTTTGGATAAAGGCAGTTAGCCAACACAGGTGGCTACCTTAGTTACCAGGTGGATTATTTTTCCCCCAACAACACCCCCTTATTTTCCTAGTACCCTACCTGTCCATCCCCCTGGGACCAAAATCCATCGGTCCTATCATTGTCCGTCATCCTGTCATGCCTGCACTTCCTTCCTTAAAACTTTCCGGTCCATATTGTATCTACTCTCTTGCCCACCCTCTCAGCTCTCTTGACCCTTACTTGCTTTATTTACTTGATGGCCAAAAAAATCCAACCCTGGGAAAATCCACCTCTAGGCCTGCACTGTGTCTGCCTCATGCAGCCAGCTGTAAGTAGCTGGAGGCAAACACAGGACCACACTGATTGGTCTTGGAGGAAACAGAGAATATGTCACACCGAGATATACGCCACTGGTCATAGATGTCAAGTGAAACTGTAGGGGAGGAAAAATTCTCCTCCACCCTATTTGGATCTCTGGCTGGACCTAAGAATTAAATTGGCATAAGACAGATTAATGGGAGAAAAGCACAGAATTTTTATTAGATTTTTACATGTACATAGGAGCCTTCACAAGACAATGAAGACCGGAAGACCAGACCAGAGCAGGAAGGTTTTATTCTCTTAGGCAGAAGAATAATCAATTTGTGAATTGATCAGACAAAGGGGTTTGGACTAGGTGTAGTAGGTGGTGAAGAAGTAAGTAGGAAGATAAAGGTTAGTTTAAGTAGGCTTGTTTGTACAGATTT
Source organism: Neomonachus schauinslandi (assembly GCF_002201575.2). NCBI lineage: Eukaryota > Metazoa > Chordata > Mammalia > Carnivora > Phocidae > Neomonachus > Neomonachus schauinslandi. The sequence goes on along the minus strand of NC_058412.1, from coordinate 7,816,617 downwards.
CTTGGCTCCACATTCCCCTACAGTGTCCCTTGACATTTATGACCAGGACCATACATTGTGCCCTTGATACTGTCTGGCAATGTACTATATTTCCCTAATCCATTTTGTCTCCCAATCTTCCGGACAACTATTTCAAACTCTCCTCTCTCCTTGTATGTTCAATTTCTCTTCTCCCACCTCTGATCTCAACAGAGAACTTTGGTAACTCCCTGAGAAAAAGAAAACAGTCAAAAGAGAACCTCCACAAGCTCCCACCAGCATCTATAAAAATTAAGTCAAAATGGATCACAGACCTAACTGAATGAACTGAAGCTATAAAATCTTTAGAGGAAAACAGCAGTAAATCTTTGTGATCTTGGGTTAAGAAAAACTTTCTTAGATATGACACCAAGATCACAAGTAACAAAAGAAAAAGAAATTGAATAAAAACAAAAATAAAAAATAAATAACTTCTGTGCTTCAAAAGGACATTATTAGAAAATGGAAAGACAACCCACAGAATGACAGAAAATATTTGCAGATCATATGCCCGATAAGGAACTTGTATCTAGAATTTATAAAGAACTCTCATGAACTCAATAATAAAAAGGCAACCCAGTTAAAAATGGGCAATGGATCTGAATAGGCAGTCTCCAAAGACGATACATAGAAGGCCAGTAAGCATATGAAAAGGTACTCAATATCATCCATCATTAGAGAAATAAAAAAAATCACTATGAGATACCATTTCATACACACTAAGATGGCTATTTTTTTTTTTTTAAAGAAAGAAAACAATGGAGTGCCTGGGTTGCTCAGTTGGTTAAGCATCTGACTCTTGATTTCAGCTCAGGTCATGATCTCAGGGTCTAGAGATCGAGCCCTGCGTCGGGCTCTGCACTGAGCATGGACCCTGCTTGAGATTTTTCTCTCTCCCTCTCCACTTGCCCCTCCCCCCTCTTTCAAAAGAAATAAATAAAATTTGAAAGAAAGAAAGAAAGAAAAGGAAAGAAAGGGGGCGCCTGGGTGGCTCAGCTGGTTGGGCGACTGCCTTCGGCTCAGGTCATGATCCTGGAGTCCCTGGATCGAGTCCCGCATCGGGCTCCCTGCTCGGCGGGGAGTCTGCTTCTCCCTCTGACCCTCCCCCCTCTCATGTGCTCTCTCTCATTCTCTCTCTCTCAAATAAATAAATAAAATCTTTAAAAAAAAAAAAGAAAAGGAAAGAAAGGAAGGAAGGAAGGAAAGAAGGAAGGAAGGGAGGAAGGAAGGAAGAAAACAAGTGTTGGCAAGGACATAGATGGGTTGGAACCCTCATACATTGCTGGGGGGAATATGAAATGGTGCAGCCACTTTGGAAAACAGTTGGGCAATTCCTTAAATGTTACCTAGTCACCAGATGGCTCAGTGATTCCACTCCTAGGTACATAACAAAGAAATGAAAACAATGTCCACAGAAAAACATGGACTCATGTGTTAATAACAGTATTATTCATAATAGCCAAAAAGTGAAAACAACCCAAACGTCCATCAGCTGGTGAAGAGATAAATAACTTGTGGTATGTCCATGTGGTGGCATATTACTGGACAGTGACAAGGAATGGGGTGCTGAGGCAGGCTTCGCTATGGATAAACCTTGAAAACACGATGCTAGGTAAACGAAGCCCATCACAAAAGACCGTGTATTATTTGATTCCCTTTATATAAAATATCTAGACTAGGCCAGTCCACTGAGGCAGAAAGTAGATTAGTAGTTGCCTAGAGTTGGGGGAGAGGTTGGGTAAAAATGGAATGTGACTATCAATGGATATGGAATTTGCTTCTGGGGTCATGAAAAGGTAAACCAGGGCGCCTGGGTGGCTCAGATGGTTAGGCGTCTGCCTTCGGCTCAGGTCATGATCCCAGGGTCCTGGGATCGAGTCCCGCATCGGGCTCTCTGCTCCTTGGGAGCCTGCTTCTCCCTCTGCCTCTCTCTCTCTGTCTCTCATGAATAAATAAATAAAATCTTAAAAAAAAAAAAAAAAGAAAAGGTAAACCAATTGTGGTGATGACTGCACAACTCTATGAATATACTGAAAAGTATATGGTATGTGAATTATATTTCAATAAAGCCACTTAAAAAAGGAAAGCACCTGCAGATACCACGTACTAAAAAAGTCGCCTAAAAACAAACAAGTCTCCTCGAGCATGACCTGCCTGTGAAACCCTTCCAGGTCCTTGTTTGGATTTCTACACCTCCTGGCATCTCCCATCCCTCCCTTCACGGCATGCAGTGCGTGAGGCTGTGGTCCTTGGTCATCCGTCTGTCCCCGCAGCTGGGCCGTGAGCCAGCAGAGGCCATGAATCACTCACTCTTCCCTGCATCACCAACAGCCCGCACAGTGCCTGGCACAAAGTAGGTTGCCAGGAAATGTTTGTTTAATAAGTGGATTCTCATAATGATCTTGAAAAGTATTATATTTAATAAGTATACCAATCAAATATTTAATTATTCGATAAACATATATTGTCCATTGCCGTGAATAACATATCCTTGATTCATAAACTGCTGATAAACATTGCCGAAACTATGAATCTAAGACCCAGGCTGCGCCCCATAACTTCAGAGGTCAGGAATGTCAGTCTCTGAACACTCGACCTCTATCTTGATCGAAACCCTGCACAGCCAACATTTTTGAGGATCAAGCCACTGTGTAGGTGGCTGGAGTGACAGGCCTTGCCCTAAACCCCACTGCGGTCAGCTCTGGGGATGATCCAGGTCCTCTTGATCTGAATCATCTCTGTGCCAATGGACTGGACACAGTGTCCCACATGGACTGGGTCCTCAGGAAGGCTCGTGCTATGGGTTATTCACCTGGGTTCCTGGGGAGACCAGCAGGCCAGTGGGAGAGAGTCTGTAGGCAGGTGAGCGTGGGTGACAACAGGGGAGGAAGTAGCCGATCCTGTCATCCTTGTCCCTTCGCCCCAGCACCTTGGGAGAACACTGTGGGAGGTTCCCTACGGTGCAGATGAGGCTCCTGCCCAACACTTAAAGAGGTTGTAAAGATCCCTTTTAGAACTACCGGAGGCACCTGTGAACGTTTGTGCTGCTACGCACGACCTCTCCCCATGCATTTTTCGGCAGGAGTGACACACCGACACGTAGATGAAATAAAATAGAATGAACTAACATGCCATCTTTTTGAAATACATCATTGTTTTTAAGGTGTGTTCATGTGAAAAATGAGCGCCACGATCAGGGAATTTTGAATGGGAATGTTATAAAGGAACGATGGTTCTCCACGACCAGGGAAGAGCAGCACAAAATTCCCACAAGTCTCTGCTTTATGGAAGTCTGCAGAACCTGTGGACAAAGTGAAGCAGTTCACATATACTGACTTACAGAGTGGGGCTTTCGAGGTGTTAGTAAAACCAGGGGTGAAATCTCTAGGCAAAGCCTTCGCGGTCCAGCTGGGTATGAGCCTGAACCCTGTGTCTTGTGTCCATGGGTTTGAAGAGGCTGTTGGGGACCCTCATTTCTTTGACTAGCCCATCCTACCCTGCAAACTTCCTGGTCATCCCCACTTTCCCCCACCCTGCTCTCCTCTCTCTGTTCTTTCCAGAACACTCTGTGTCCTCCCTCTTGTCCTGAAGCCTCAGGGATCCTGGGAGCCATCTTCCAAGGCAAGCTGCCCAGCTGCATGTCAGCCTTCCTCTGCTTCCCACTGGGACCCTCCCATGAGGACAGCTGTAGGGACCGTGCTGCCACACCAGATGCCTCCAAGAGGGTGACTGTGGAGACCCCCTCCCCGCCGAGGCTCCTGACATCCATCTGACCACCACCCTCTGCCCCTCCTAGGAAGGGACAAAAGAAAGGAGAGACATGTGTCCCTGATGATAGGTCCTCAGAGACGACAAGACCCATCAGGGAAAGACCCGTGGCTGCCTGCTTCACTGCAGGGTGAAGCTAATCAGCAGTATTTCCTGAATGAAAGAAAGAAAGAGAGAGAGAGAGAGAGAGAGGAAGAAAGAAAGAAAGAGAGAAAGGGAGAAAGAAAGAAAGAAAGAGAGAAAGGGAGAAAGAAAGAAAGAGAGAAAGAAAGACAGAAAGAAAGAGAGAGAGAAAGAAAGAAAGAGAGAAAGAAAGAAAGAGAGAGAGAAAGAAAGAAAGAGAAAAAGAAAGAGAGAAAGAAAGAAAGAAAGAAAGAGAGAAAGA
>NC_058412.1:7714974-7812436 GCF_002201575.2 Neomonachus schauinslandi | reverse complement strand
AGAGAGAGAGAAAGAAAGAGAGAAAGAAAGAAAGAGAGAGAGAAAGAGAGAGAGAAAGAAAGAAAGAGAGAAAGAAAGAGAGAGAGAAAGAAAGAAAGAGAGAGAGAAAGAAAGAGAGAGAGAAAGAAAGAGGAAAGAAAGAAAGAAAGAAAGAAAGAAAGAAAGAAAGAAAGAAAGAGAGAAAGAAAGAGAGAGAGACAGAAAGAAAGGTGATGAGTGATGAGTGAGTGAAATGTCATCATCTGAGCCTGGCTTGAGCGTCCGCATAGACGACATCCAGCCCCGGCCTGTAAGCTCCCAGCGCTCCTCTACTCCGAGGAGCTTCCCTTTTTGTCTTTCAGCTCCCACTCCTGAGGCCACACCCTGCGCCTCATCATCACCCGAAACTGCTGCGCCTCTGAAGGCTTAGCTGTCACTAGCCCCCTCAGGACAGCCCGCTGTCCTCCCTGCCCTCCTGCCTAACTCTCACCGCATGGCGCACAGCGCATGCACACACGTGCTCATGTGCACACATGCGTGCGTGCACGCACATACACACATGTGTACAGGCGTGCACACATGCACAAGCACACAGAGGCGCTCATGCACTCATGCGCGCACACACACACAAGCCCGCCTCTGCCGCCTCCAGTTCTGTCACCTCCCCCTGGTCTTGCTTCTTTCCCTGCCAGGACTGACTGTCTGAACTTCCATCTCATTTGCACCCTTGTTCTCTCGCGCTCTTTATATATACTAGATACCAGTCCTTTTTGGTATATGTGTTGTGAATATTTTCTCCCAGTTTGAATTTTGCTTATTCATTTTCACTATGTTTCTTGATGATCAGAAGTTTCTAATTTTGATGACGTCTAACTTGTCAATTTTTCTTTTGTGATTACAGATTGTGTGTGTGTGTGTGTGTGTAGCCTAAGAAGACTACATTCTATCCCCCAAGTCACAAGATATTCTCCTGTGTTTCTTTTTTTAAAATTTTTTTTATTTTTATTTTTTTAAAGATTTTATTTATTTATTTGACAGACAGAGAGACAGCGAGAGAGGGAACACAAGCAGGGGGAGTGGGAGGGGGAGAAGCAGGCTCCCCGCGGAGCAGGGAGCCTGATGCGGGGCTCGATCCCAGGACCCTGAGATCATGACCTGAGCCGAAGGCAGTCGCTTAACCAACTGAGCCACCCAGTCGCCCCACCTGTGTTTCCTTTTTAAAGTCTTAATGGTTTAACTCTGATGTTTAGATCTATGATCTATTTTGAATTCATATTTTTTTGTATGGTGTGAAGTAGGACTCGAGGTCCATTTTCCCCCGTCTGGAGATCCAGTTGCTCCAACACCGTTTGTTGACAAGAATTACCTCTCCTCACTGGATTGCTTTGGTGCCATTGTTGAAAATCAGGTAATTACATATTAGGGTTTATTAGTGGGCTTTTTATTCTCTTCTATGATCTGTTTGCTGACTCTTACTCTAGAAGCTATCTTGATTACCATAGCTTTACGGTATGTCTTAAAATCGGTAGTGTAAGTCCTCTAACTTTTTTTTCCAAAAGTGTTTTGGAAAAAAACTTCGTATTTCTACACATTTTCAGCTTGTCAATTTCTACAAAAAAAAAAAAAAAGCTCACTGGGATTTTGATTAGAATTGCCTTGAATCTGGAGATTAATGTGATGAGAATGGACATCTTAACAATAAATCTCATCTTGAATTATTTATTTATCTCTCGCACCCTTCCCTAACCTGCTCTTACACTATCATGCCTGCCCCTGAAACTGGGAGGCACCCTGAATGTGGCCCTCTCCCTTAGCTTTAACAACAATCACAGGCCTGCCGATTTTTCTCCCTAAACGTATGCTGAATCCATTCTTACCTTTCCCTACTACTACTTTGCAGAATGCAGGCCTTCCTCCTCACTCACTTAGAGAATCGCAATCACTGTTTACCTAACTGCACTCTGCAAAGCTAGCTTGTGCAGCAGCCTCCGAGACGCTCTTTTGCGGATCCAATCATGCCACTCTGGCTCGAAGCTCATTAGCTCCAGGACGGAGTCCCAGCTGCCTTAACTTGAAATGCACCATGCTCCTGATCTAGCTCTTTCCCACCTTTTCAGCTGCCTTTCCTGATATCCCCTGTACCTTCCGCTTTCTGAAAACCTCCCCATCCCCCAAATGAGTTAGGGGACCCTCCTTGATGTGCCCATTATGCCCTGTACATAAGAAAGGGTATCTAATGTGGGGCACTTGTTCAAAAATTAAGAATTTCATGATGGTGACAGCAGAGTGTTAAGCCAAGTATAAAGCTTTTCTGAGCACAGGGCCCTGTGTAACTGCATGGGTCCTTTGCACATCTCGTACTTGTAACTGTGTCTGTTTCCTGTACAGCAGGAAGCCCTAGAGCTCTGGAAGGCCCAGGCAAGTCATCCAGAAAATGAGTTGCTTTTTCCTAAAATCAGTGGCTTTTGTCTTTTGGTATAATCTGATCATTTTAAATGCTCTTCGAAGGCAGAACATTGTATTTAGTATTGTAGTCCAGTTACTCGGTCCTCAAAATTAAGTCAACGAATACCTATGCATAAGACCCACTGAGATCAGAACATTGTGAGCTCTGACGGAATGAATTTGCTTGTGGCCACAGTGTCAGCCAGCAATCCATCATAAGGAGAGGTCGTGATAGGATTTCAGGCACAGAAATCACCCGTTGGTATTCTGTAAGTATAATTAGCCTGTGTTCATTCCCCATACATTAAACACTCCAAATATCCCCTTCCAAATAGGCTGGAAATGCATGCACATTCGTATTTGCTATTCTTTATACAAAATGTAAGTGATTGAGGAGGAAATGTCTACTGAGGTAGCATCTCACTGTCTGGGGCTGGTTGTGGGTTGATGACTGTGGTCTGGTTTGGGGCACGGTCCTAGTGAAGGTGTTTGCGGTCAAGTGTAAGAAGTCTTCCAGTCTGTTTTACTGCTCAGCTGCCCCGGTTTGACTTCTCCCTCTCCGGGATTCCTTAGCAGTGTGGGCTATGCCCTATGCAGGCTTTTATTCCTAACACGCACAAGGCCTGGCAGCAGGGCCAATAAATGTTTGGCTGATGAATGCGTGAGAAGGGGGAGGGAGAAAGGGGAAAGAAACAGGGGCAGACTTCAGGGCAGGATTCTATTATCTTGTGGAAATAAGATAACTTCCTTCCCACCCCCATCACCTAAATCCGACAAGCAAACAAAACAAACTGACTTAATCTAAAGTCCAGCTTAGCTTTGTTCTTAGTGTAGGTAATGTATTATTCTGGTTCACTGAAGACCATTAAATGCCCGTATTAATAATATTAATGAAAACAATAATAAATTTATATCAATAATGTTTATGAAATGTTATTTTTTTAATAATATGCATATAGCTTTAATCACTTTTTAATTTGGTTATTCATTTATTTATTCATTCAACAGACATTGAGTGCCTATTATGTGTCATAACTAGGGAATAAATTTCCATGATCAAACATTCTATAGTGTATTTTACCATTGGACATTTGTGGATTTAAACATAAAAAAAAACTGGGCGCCTGGGTGGCTCAGTTGGTTAAGCTCTGACTCTTGTTTTCAGCTCAGGTCATGATCTCCTGGGTTGTAGGATTGAGCACCATGTGGGGCTCCACACTCAGCAAGCAGTTTGCTTGGGATTCTCTTTCTTCTTCTCCCTCTGCCCCTCTCCCTGCTCTCTCTCTCTCTCAAAATTAATCAATCCTTAAAAAAATAATAAAAAAGTGAATCTTTCTAACAGTGAAAAAGTTAACTGTATATTCCTTTTTCTTTCCTATCCAAGCCACATGAAATGGCCAAAAGGCATAACATTAGGTCATATAAAAATAAAGAGCAGCACCAATGTGCATATGCATCCTTGAAAATGGAACCATTATCTAGTATACCCTCTGAAATCTGTATGCCAATTCAGCTCATGGAGAAAGTAATAGATACGACTAATTTTGGTATCATAATGTCATCTACAGAGCATTTTCTTATGTTTAATTTCACTTGAAACCTGCCTCCTAGAAGCTTACGACCTAAAGCAGACATATTGACAAATGTCTGAACTGTGCCTGGCATGCGGTAATAACTCAATAAATACTTGTGGAACAAATGTATGAGTGAGTATGGTTATAGTACATGTGATCAAGGGTAAAGAAGGATTAAGATAATACAAAAATACAAAAAATTTACAGTAAGTCCTGAAGGCATTTCAATTTAATTCAAACGTCGTGTTTACACATAGTAGCAGATGAATACAGTTTGGTGTGCTTAACCAAACTGAATTTGTCAAATCCTGGCTGTATGCTAGGACTCTATTGCATGGAGGGAGGAGTGACTGTCTTTCCCTCAGCTGGACAGACAGCTTGTGCTGGATGGTGGTATTGATGGCAGTGATGAGGACTATCCAGGTGTGGTCAGCAGTGATCGAAAATGACCCGATGACCCTCACCTCTCCGTGATTCCTTCCCCTGTGCATATGATTGGATATTATCTTATGTTACACTGCAGAAGAGATTTTTGCAGGTGCGATTAAGGTTATTAATCAGTTGATCTTGCAATAGGACCTAACTTACTCACACAAGCCCTTTAGAAGAAGAGTTTTCTCTGTTGGACACAGAGGAGGAGATCAGAGAGACCCACTCTGAGTGGCCTGAAAGAATGCAAGCGTCTATATCATGAGCTGCCAATGGGGGTCATGGGGGATGGACCTGAGACCAGCCTCTGGGAGCTCAGAGTGGCTCCCAGCTGACAGCCAGCAAGGAAAACAAGGGATCTCAGTCCTTCAACTGCAGAAGAATGAATTCTGCTGACAAGAATGAGCTTGGAAGCTGATTTTTTCCCCAGAGCCTCCAGACCAGAACTCAGGCTGGCCACCACCTTTGTTTCTGCCTTAATCTAAGTCCAGCCATTCCATGCCAGACTTCTGACCTACAGAACTGTGGAGCCAATGTTTATGTGGTTTTAAGACACTCAGTTTGTGGTAGTTTGTTATAGAGCAAGAGAAAACTAATGGCATTTTTAAGATAGGGAAATTTGCTCCACGGGTTATGGGCAAACCTGAGTGATGATGCAGAGAAGCAGGGAGATGGGCAAGCGTGGGATCCCGGGCTCCCGGGTGGGGAAGGCCTCGGCTAGGAGGAGGAGGGGGCTGCTTGCTGTCACTCAGGCAGGGTCTGCATCCTGTCTCTCTCATGCAACCTGGGGCAAATTTGTTTTTCTTTTAAAACTTTCAAACCTACAGAAAAGTTGAAAAAACAGTATTTTCAACATCTCACATACCCCTTTACATAAATGGAACAATTATTAACATCTTTTGTAATATTGGAAAATTAATCCTGCCTCCTCCATAGGTCTCAGTGAAGCTTAAAGAGAGGAGACTTGTATAAAGCATTAAATTAGAATGCTTACCGTCCGCGCAGTGAAGTTGGTAATTTTATTCTTATTAATTCCGGCAACATACACTTAGCAGCATCTACACAGGGCGAGACACTTCCAACTCATCAGAAATCTGATGTTCTATCTTGCAGTTTAGGAATCTATGGAGATGTGGATTAGTAAATAAAAAATTACAAATTCTTCAACCTTAAGTAATGATCATTCAGGTAAGGGGAAAAGAAATCTCACTCTCAGTATTGGCTTAGCTTATTTTTTAAAAAACATTTTACTCTGAAATAATTTTAGATGTACAGAAAAGTTGTAAATACACCAAAGAGCGTTCCCATATGCCTTTCATCCGGCTCTCTCTACTCTTACCATCTTCCACAACCATGGCATATTTATCAAAACTAAGAAGTTAACACTCGTGCAATACTATTAACTAAGCTACTGATTTTCTTCAGATTTTCTGAATTCTTCCCTTAATGTCCTCTTTCTGTTCCAGGATCCAACACAGGACACTGCATTGCAGCTAGGACTTACTTTTTTTTTTTAAATGTTTGACTTGAAGATATATAAATATAAACCCAGCTATAAGTTTATTGTGGTTTTAGCTCTTGTGTTACTATACACCAAAGTAAACCGATGCGTTATTTTCAAGCAAAATGTTAAAAGTTCAAACCAATGTAATTCAAATTAATTTAATATGATGATTGAGACTGTTTTGATGAAAACCATTTGCCACTTTGCTAAAGGAATACAGCACCTCATGAATTCTTTTGCATTCCCTGCCCCCTCCTTGATCAAGCTGATTTGATTCTTCCCATTGCTGTTCTCTATTTGATGAACCGTAAAACCTTCTTTCACACAGTGGGCCACGACATCACTGGACTTTCACTTGACTCAAACTTGTCCCTATCACATTACATCATACCATCCTCCTCTCCTTCTAATCACTGAGCCAGGACAATGAAAGTAGTGACACATGGCACCAGTGAACTGTAAATGAAATGCAAACCCGGCATTGACACTGAACTTCTTTCAGAAGATGGCCAACCAGATAATCAGAGATGTTTACATCAATTGTTGAAAAGACTATCACTGAAATAAAAAAAAAAACAAAACAACCTAAAGGTTTTTTTGAGAATACAGCTGTAAATCCCTGCTTAAGAAACACTGCAATGAGATTATATACAATGTTTGATGAGAACTTAGATACTTTAAGGCTTCCGGGAGATGGAGAAGGATGAATGGGAGTGACCAAGGTTTGCCGAGAGAGGGAGTTGAACGGAGTCAGAAGAGCAGGTGTGGCGGCATGAAGAGGTGAGAGAGGGTCTTGTATTTTTCAAGCTGTAGGTAATTCAGCCTGGAGAGTCTAGGGGGTGAGGGTCAGGGTGGGAGAGGATTGGGGGAGGGGCAGCATCAGATACTGAGACTAGAAGGCCAGAAAGGCCAGCAAAAGTGGGCAGATGTGTTCTTCCAGGTTTGGGGAAAACTATAGAGCTTTGAATTGGAATGTGATGTGATCAGATTTTCCCATTAGAGAGGATTTTTGTCTCCTGTGGGAAACAGACACCAGAGAAAAGGATTACAATGGGTCAGGTGAGAGAGGATGAAGGTTTGAACTCCTGTGGCAGTGGGAACAGAGAAGAATGAATCTGACATCTGAAAAGTAGAATCAGAAGGATTTGGAGATCAATTGGCCTTGGAGGGAGAGAACTGAGAGAGGCATTTTGGATAATACTTGAAAGTTTCTGAAATGGCAACTCAGAACATTTAAGTTATTTGGAGCCTAAATTTAGTCTTTTCTTAAACAGTTTTAACTATTTTTGTTCCCAGGACTAAATAATAGCAAGTAATGCATAGTGCTCACCATGTCAGGCACTGTTCCAAGTGCTCCATCTCTACTGTATTTTATTGAATCTAAAAGCCCAAGGGGAAACCTGGCTGGCTAGTTGGTAGAGCATGTGACTCTTGATCCCAGGGTTGTGAGTTTGAGCCCCACGTTGGGCATGGAACCTATTTAAAAATAAATAAATAAATAAATAAATAAATAAATGCAAGCCCATTAACTGTAAGATGCACCATTACATCAATTATCACTAGAGGAAAAATCTGTCAACTAAGCACGCGTGACACACAAGACACACTCTCATTTCAGGGGTGTTAAAAATAGATGTCTTGGACTCACTGATTTATGGCATATGCTCATTTTATCTTTACAACAGCCCTCTGAAGTATGTACTCATATTATCCTCATTTTTCAAATGAGGAAACAGAGGCAGGGAGAGATTAGGTTAACTCACTGTATCTAGGCTCTCTCTGGGTAGCCAGTGGTAGAATCAGGATTTGGCCCCAGGCAATCTAGCTCTGGAGTCTGTTCTCCTAGCTCCAAGAATAGGCATCTAATAAGCACTACATTCAAAGTTCAGTATGATCTCAGAACTGTTTGTGTTATACACGATACTCGAAACACTGGAGAAACTGCACCGTGCTTTGCAGTTCTTTTTTTTTTATTTTTTAAAAGATTTTTATTTATTTATTTGACAGAGAGAGAGAGAGAGAGAACAAGCAAGAGGAGCAGAAGAGGGAGAAGCAGACTCCCTGCTGAGCAGTGAGCGTGACACAGGGCTCAATCCCAGGACTCTGGGACCATGACCTGAGCAGAAGGCAGACGTTTAACCAATCGAACCACCCAGGCGCCCCGCTTTGCAGTTCTGTCCTTAGTGGAAAGTAACCCTAGAGAGCAGCAGTAGGTCAAACCCTCAGGCCAGTGACTGTGGGGAGGGAGCTGTCTTGGCACTAAGGAACCAAGAACACCTTGTTTTGTCTCGCAGAAAACACTGTGTTCCCTTGTTTGTGGTTTCTGGGTCAAAGCTCTGACATTTCTTGTTGTAGACATAAGATGTAGAAATGGACATGTTTGAAACAATAATCATCTGGCATAGAGATATGCTGGTTTTTTTTTTTTTAAGATTTTATTTATTTAGGGCGCCTGGGTGGCTCAGATGGTTAAGCGTCTGCCTTCGGCTCAGGTCATGATCCCAGGGTCCTGGGATCGAGTCCCACGTCAGGCTCCCGGCTCAGCGGGGAGCCTGCTTCTCCCTCTGACCCTCTCCCCTCTCATGCTGTTTCCCTCTCGCTCGCTCTCTAAAACATAAATAAAATCTTTAAAAAAAAAAAAAGCTTTTATTTATTTATTTGACAGAGAGAGACACAGCAAGAGGGGGAACACAAGCTGGGGGAGTGGGAGAGGGAGAAGCAGGCTCCCCGCAGAGCAGGGAGCCCGACGCGGAACTTGATCCCAGGACACTGGGATCATGACCCGAGCCAAAGGCAGACACTTAGCGACTGAGCCACCCAGGCTCCACGATATATGCTGTTTTTAATATTACCAACGGCCACACTGTGTGGTTCAAAGAATTAGGACTTTGGGTCAGGATGAGCAGTGATAAATTAATCGATTCATTTTTATTAAGAAATACTTACTGAAAGTGTGCTACATACTAGGCATTGGGTTGGCCCAGGGAACCCAGAGATGAATTAAGGTCCAGTGCTAAGGCCTCGACACAGGGTTTGGAAAAAAAAAAAAAGAAAAGAAAAAAGAAGGCCCAGAGTTGCCACGGAGTCTAGATGGAGGGGGTGGTCAGACAAGTGCGTTACACATTTTCCTATAGTAATAAAAATGAGGGAGGAAGAAGATAAAAGGAGACTGTCCCAAGTTTAGTAAGGGAAGACGTTTTATGGGCTCTTGAAAAACGACATTTTAGTTAGCCTTGAGAGGTCGTGGTGACTTAAGGAAACCGGAGCACCTGAAGGAAACCTCCAAGCGTAGGCTTCCAGGACAGCATTACATCCAAGTTCATTATTATTGTCCTTGTAGGGTGTATTAGATTACCGTGTCTGTTGCTAACAAAAATCTACCAAGAAGGTATAATTGCCATAAGGTACTTATACAGTAAAGTGAAAGCATAAGAGAATGAACAAGATATTCAAAAGGTGAGTTTTGAGGCACTGGTGGAATCTGGATATAAGGAGAAAGGGAGGGCATTCCAGAATCCAGATTAGCATGAGCAAAGACAAAAACCAGAATAGTGAAACCAGTGCTAATGAATGAGAAGGCAAATTTAGGGGTTGGTGGGAGACAGGATTGAATAAAGTGAAATGGCCTATGGCCCTTAATTATCAAAATTTGTAGGATGGGGCTGCCTGGGTGGCTCAGTCGGCTAAGCATCTGCTTTGACTCAGTTCCTGATGTCAGGGTCCTGGGATCAAGCCCTGCCCCAGGCTCCCCGCTCAGCAGGGACTCTGCTTGTCCCTCTGCCACTCCCCTCACCCACGCTTGTGCTCTTTCTCAAATAAATAAATCTTTAAAAAAATTAGTAGGATAGGTCTATATATCTTCTATCTAACACAGAGTACTTAATAAGTGACAGGTACTATTGTGTTTTATAATCAATGGGCTTTTACATTTGTGGAAATAAAAGTATCACTTGTATAAAATTATTTAAGATTTCTTGGAAATCATCCTGCACATTTTGGAAAATAAATGTTTTCATTTTTATGACTTGCTTAAAAGGTCTATTTTATTATTGCTATGAAGCCCATGATCTTTCCACTGTGGCACACTGCCTCCCCAAGGAGGATGACAGTCCTGCGTACTTCCTCAAAGAAACGCTCAAGCAGAAAGTAGAATCTGGACCGGAACTCTGAGGAGAGTTACAACAAAAAGAAAATTGCTAAGCCCAAAAGTCCTCACCCTACCATAAACTAATATAGCCTTGCTCAAAATGACCCACCTCAGTTACATGTAAGGGACGTGGTACTATGTTACAATTTCAAAGGGACCCGTTTGACTGCTGTTAACCTACACTTTCCCCTTAACTTTTCATCTAAGCCAAAAATTCTCCAGTCCTCACATCTAGTAAAGGCTGTTCTCTATGTAACTGGACAATCAACAGAGTCTGCGAACTTTCTGGAAACGATGTAGTCAGGGGCTGCGTCTGTCGTGTCTCCAAAGACATCAGTTTCAAAGAACTTCTCCCTTGATCTCCCCTCCTTTTACCACTTTCCTTAGTATGCCTTTTCTTTTCTTTCCCTCCTTAGTGGATGAATGTCAAACAAATCCAGACGAAAGTAACATTTTTAATACACTAGCTTTAAAGACCATTTATTTGTGATGTATTGTTGCTGAAACACTGGAAAGAAAAGAATACAAGTCCACTCTGATTCCCCTGACCCAGCCCCCAAGGCCTCCGGTCGCCTGGCCAGCACCGCCTGCCCCAGTCGGGACCGCGACACCTCGGCCAGGACAGCGATCCTAGGGGCTTCCTAACGTTCGGGGTGTGGAGGGGAGAGAGAGAGCGGCTCCGGACCCTCACCGTCCCGGGGTCGCCTCGCCAGAGTCCCACTCGGTTCCCTGCTCGCCTCTCCACTTCCCTCTTCCGGAAACTGGCGCTGTCCGGCGCGGGGAATGCGTCATCAGCCGGCGCCCGCGCCGCACGCCGCCCAGTCGCGCCGGAGACACGCTTAGATTCTGATGCTCGCGTGCGGCGCGGGGAGAGGGGCCCGGGGAGGAACGCGGGTCGCCGCTGCTCTGCCCTGGCCATGCAGGTGTCCAGCCTCAACGAGGTGAAGATTTACAGTCTCAGCTGCGGCAAGTCGCTGCCCGAGGTGAGGCACTTCGCGGTCCCCCTCCTGATAAGGCAGCCGCCCCTCTCCTCGGCCCTGGCCTCTGTGTCAGCCTCGCCCTGGCCGGCCCCTGGCTCGGGGATGCCCGGAGGCGAGGGACGGTGCCCAGGGGGAGCTGGTCGGTGCTGGTAGATGAGGACGCTGCTGTCCCCGCGCCAGAAGCTGGGCCGAGGGTGATCAGGGTCGGTAAGCTTTGCTGGAACTTTTGTCAAGTTCTCTAGAACAGAGGACGCGTCCCTTTGGGCTTCTAGGGATGTTCCCAGCTTCTGCCGCACAGAGGAGGAAAGCGTGGACAGATTGGTTACAGACACTTCTCCCCCATTCCTCAGCTGTTTGTTGGATGCCTATTGTATGCCAAGTTCTAGAGATACAGCAGTGAGCAAGAAAATGCATCTGCAGAATTTACGGTGTAGAGGGCAGTATTTCTGAACCTTGCTGACCTTAACTTGATTTCATCCAGTCTTAGGACCTCAGAGTTGGAAGGGGTTGGGAAAATAGTGATTTATTTACAGTCTTCTCATATTTAAAATGTGTAATAGATCCAGTCATGGGAAGGGTGGCTTATCCAAGCTCACCCTTGATTTGGCTTTTTCTTTCTTATAAGTCTTGGTCAAGCCTCTGTCCAAGCACTTCCAGTGAGAGGGAGCTCATTTCCATTTTTAGATTACTGGTTAGATATTGGTTTTAAAACTTGTCATTTTATAGCATCCTGGTGTTGGTTTGACTCTTGCCCTTAGAAATTAGAATAAATGTAGGTCTTCCCCGTGTCTGCCCCTGAAAGATTTGGAGTCAGTGATTAGATTCTTCCTTTTCAGAATTCAGGCTAGATAATTCCTCATCTCCCAGTTATTCTTCACACAGCATGATCTTTCTCATTTTGTTCATTCTACACATTTGTTACGAAGTAACTGCGTGCTTGCAGCCCCGTCCTGAGATTGGGATGTACACGTCAGATAAGGTTCCCTGTTGGGAAAAAGGATGAGTGAACAAATGAGAAGACAACTTCAGATAATGATAAGTGCTCTGAGTGATGTGTGACTAGAAGAGTGCGTTGTGGCTAAAGTGGTCAGAGAAAAGTGTTTTGGATAACGCCTTCAGGGAAGGCCTCTCTACAAGAGGTGGTAGGAGCAGAAGCTTGGATAATGGAAAGGAGCCGGTCATGTGAAGATGGGGGAACAGTTTTCAGTGCTGAGAGAACAGAAGGTGTAAGTGTTTCCAGGTAGGAGTGCACTTGGCATGTTGGAGAAACAGAAGAGGCACAGGTTTGACTGTGGTATGCTGAGGGGAGAAAGTGGGGGCGGGTAAGGCTGGAGAGGTGGGCCTTGAAGGCTCAGGTAGGAGGTTAGAATATTATCCTTAGTGCTTCTGGAAGCCATTGCTGGGCTTTAATCTGGGCTGCTGTGTGCAAACGACTGTAGCTGGGGAGAGGGTGGGTGGGGATGAGGTAGATAGACCACCTGAGAGACTTGGGCTTTGGAATTACGCTGCCTGCTACGCTGAGAAACATTAATTTCAGAATAAAATCTGTCGATGAATATGACTTAAAAGTGCCTTTACTTTTAAGTCATATTCACTTTTTCATTATCAAGCGTCAGCTGTTTGGTTAGTTAATGATCTAGTTTTGTTCTTTGTAAAAAAATATGTTACTTATTAATATTTCACTTCAATAAATAAAGTTATTCCATATATTAGTTGTAACCCATAATATTTGAGGCTATTGCCTTCCGGATGAATTCGTTTTCTTTTGTGTAAAACATAGTAGTTCTAAAATTGATTGTCTAATATATGTAAATATATACCAGAAAAAATCCAGAGGATATGTTAACAGGGTTGGGATTACAGAATATTTTCACTTCCTATGTTAATATATTCCTATAAGGTTTTGATTTTTTAATATGAGCATTTTTGTAAGCTTTAGAAAAACAAAGTAAATATAATTTGAAATAAAGTCTCTTCATTTTCTTTAAGTGGCTTTCTGACAGAAAGAAGAGAGCACTACAGAAGAAAGATGTCGGTGAGTATTATTTTTTTCCCCACTTTGGCTACATTCATGATCCATGTTACAGTGCTTTTACACATTTCTTGTTATATTTAAGTGGAGGTTTACAAAAATAGTATGGTTAATACAGTGGAAAATATACTTTTTGCCCTTTTCCTTCCTAAGAAACTTTTTGTTGTGGTTGATATGTTCCTGGTGAGTGTGAGGTTTAATTCGACCTACTTAAAAGCTGATTAGTTAGCCTGTTAACGATTTCATGCATAATAGCAGAGGACGTGACTCCTGGGATGGAGGTGAGGACTCCATTACTCAATGTGACACAGCAGGTGGTCTGAGTGTCAGCATATTGCTGTCAGTTTTCCTTGCCCTGAGTTCCCCAGGAGCACTCAGCAGGGTCCCCATGGCTGCTGGGCACACGGCGGGGGGCTTGTGTTGCAGCTGAGGAACACCGAGCTTAGGAAGTCCACTGCTCTTATAGCAAACAGGAAGCAAGCCTGCTCTTTGTCCAGAGGAGACATGTTACCTTACCTGTCAAGGTTCTCAGCTCTACAAATAACCCTGAGAAATGGCTCAGGTAAAGGCATGGCCAGGGCATTGCGGTCTTGCCGTACCTAGCAAGATGTACAGGAATGCAAGAGACCTAAGGAGGATGGTCTCTCCTAGCTGTACCATAACTGCTTTGTTCTCCATTGTATCCAAATCTTTTTCCTAAAAGATCATTGCAGAAGATTTTGATTTTTTAATTTATGGTGACCAGGAAAAATAAAAGATCGATTCTTTTTCTTTTTTTTTTTTTTTTAAGGGGGGACAGGCAGATCGTGACTCCCAGGCATCCTGCAAAGTAGGCCGGTCACCTTAGGGGCAGCCTATACCTGCTTAAAAATTGATCTCACATTAACAGTGAGGTTTTGGGTGTCACACTGAATTGTTACTTTCCTTACTCATAAATTTAAGGCATCGATCAGTTTGTTTTTTGTTTTTTGTTTTTTTTAAACAAATTTTCACTAAATTTTCTCCATCACAGCTTGTCATAGTGAAAGATGATTTATCTTTCCATATATGTTGTTTAATTCATCTCTAAAAATCAAAGACTAAGATGTTGAAGGCGTTTCTTCTGGGTATGAGAGAAATGCCCCAAGGCAAGCATCTTGGAAGAGAAGGCTTTGTATAGATAGTACTGACGTTAGATGACAAAACTTTGAATCAAAGGAAAACAAGAACTGCTGCCTTAGTAATGTTCACTGATTCGGATTTCTTCTGATTCCCCCATCCACTTCAGCATCCTAGCGTGTAGGAAAACAGATCTGGATTACTTAGAGGAAAAAACTGTTCGTCAACTCTTTCTCTCAGCCCATCTCAAAACTATCGTGTGTCTTCCATACCGAGTGGGCCATTCCTACTCTGTTTGAGTCTTATATTTGGGTTTAATTTAATAAACAAGGCAGTAATGTGCCATACAGTCATAAACGGACCTTGCGGTAGACCCATTGTTAAGATAGCAACTGGCAAGAATCCACACATTCATATAGAAGCGAACCAGGTTTTTTGAGAGTCAGTTTTGATCCAGAGAGATTGCTCTAAATCTTACTCTAGGCTGGGTCCTCTTGGCTCAGAGCTCTGGTGGCAGCAGAGGCAAAAGTCAGCTTGGTAGCAGTTTCTTATATAAACTTAAGATTTTGAGGATTTTAAGCTTGTTATTATTTAGGAGGAAAAAAATGATAAGATTTTTGTCTTAGCCATGACTGAGTAGTGATAGCATAGCAGTGTAATATTTGTCTTTTCCCCCTTTATCCAGGTCTTGAAACTGGATGTTTGATACACAATTGTGAACATTTTTCTTCTCAATTAGTGATACTTTTTTCTTTTTAAGAAGTAAAAATAAAATACTAATGTATAAAATAAAAAACTAATGTATGAGCTAAGAAAAAAACCTCCCTGTGTGATGGGTGGGGCTGTATGGATGTGCTTTCCCAAGGCTTGGAAGCACCGGGACATTGTTGACCTGTTCGCAGTGACTGTTCTGTGTGCTTTGTCTTTTTAGGAAATAAAATAAGCACTTGGTAGTTAAATCCGTTTCTTATTTCCTCTCTTCATAGATGTCCGCAGGAGAATTGAACTTATTCAGGATTTTGAAATGCCTACTGTTTGCACCACTATTAAGGTGTCAAAAGATGGACAGTATATCTTAGCAACTGGTAAGCATCTTTTTGGTTAATGATTTCCATACATTTCATAGCAGGAAGTGCTAGGATGGGAAAGGTCACTTTTTTTTATTACCTTAACATTTTACTATAAAAAATTTCAAACCTACAGAAAAACTGAAAAAATTGTACAATGAACATCCTTTTGCCCACCACCTAGATTCTCAGTAGTATTTTGCTTGGTCATATCTGTCCATCCATCAGTCCAGCCTGTTTTTTGATACATTTCAGAGCAGGTAGCAGATATCAGTGTACTTTTCCCATAAATACCTTGGCGTGTATACTGTTATCCAGAGTTCAGTTTTATTTGTGATTTTGCCTTTAGGTAAATTTACATACAGTGAAATGCACAGATCTTTTGGAGTTTTGACAGATGCATACACCTGTGTAGGCCAAACGCCAGTCAAGATCAGAACATTCCTTTCACCTAGAAATGTCTTTCATGCCCCTCACAGTCAACCCTGCTCCCACCTACGCACAGGCAACCATTGCTCTGTGAGTTTGTTTGTTTTTTTTTTGTACCTGTGACAAGTTTAGCCTGTTTTGGAACTTTATGTAAATGCAGTCATATACTTATGGATTCTTTTTATGTGAGACTTATTTTCTTAGGATTTTAAGATTCATACATGTTGTTATGTGTGTCTGTAGTTTTTTATTACCAAGTAGTATTTCCTTATAAGAATATACTTGAGTTTATTTATCCATTCTCCATTTGATAGACACCTGGACTGTTTTCATTTTTTGGCTGTTATTGACAAAGCACAATGAACGATCTTTTACAGGCTTGTTTTAAGGACATTGCTGTGTCGTAGGGTAGGTGTCTGTTTAGTTTCAAAGGAAGCTGCCAGACTTTTTCCAGAGTGGTCGGATCATTTTACACTCCTACCAATAATGAATGAGAGTTCCAGGAAGGGTCACTTTTAACATAATTTTCCCTATAATGGACTAATATTTTTTATGTTACTAAGATTTTGTATTAGAAGTAGTCATCAGTTGCAAAAAGCCATGAAATATATGGAACTTTTAATGTGTTATAATTTCGAAGAGCATAACCCATTATGTGGTTTGGCTGAGATTTTGGTACATATATCCTGTGTATTGTCCACATATGTCTTTTTTATTTTGCTGGCTTAACATTATCCATCTATATCCCTTTTCCAAATACTTTCTTATTTGACAGAACTTTTATGCATCCACATGCCAGTCTCTTGTTTTGTGTTAGTGGTTGTCTCAGTACTAACACTATCCATGTTTTTTAGCCACCAGTTCATATGTAAGAACTATATATGCTGTATATAGTTGTTGTTGTTGTTGTTTAAGATTCTGTTTATTTATTTGACAGAGAGATAGCGAGAGCAGGAACAGAAGCAGGGGGAGTGGGAGAGGGAGCAGCAGGCTTCCCGCCGAGCAGGGAGCCCGATGCAGGGCTCGATCCCAGGACCCTGGGATCATGATCTGAGCCAAAGCCAGATGCTTAATGACTGAGCCACCCAGGCGCCCCTCTTTTTTTTTTTTTTTTTTTTTTAAAGATTTTATTTATTTGAGAGAGAGAGATAGCGAGAGATAGAGCATGAGCAGGGGAGTCACACGGGGCTCGATCCCAGTACGCCGGGATCATGACCTGAGCCAAAGGCAGACGCTTACTGACTGAGCCACCCAGGCGCTGCTGTATATACTTTTATATACATAAAAAGTTATGTATCTGATATGTAGTAAGCATGTATATATATATATATATATATGTATTATACTATTTTTAAATAAGGTCTTGGGGACTCAAGGACTACCTCATTCCTTTAAAAAAAAAATCCATTGGTTTTAAAAACCAGTCTTTTTTGGGGTGCCTGGGTGGCTCAGTCGTTAAGCATCTGCCTTTGGCTCAGGTCATGATCCCAGGGTCCTGGGATCGAGTCCCGCATCGGGCTCCCTGCTCAGCGGGGGGTCTGCTTCTCCCTCTCCCTCTGATGCTCCCCCTGCTTGTGTGTGCTCTCTGTCAAATAAATAAATAAAATCTTAAAAACAAAAATCAGTCTTTTTCTTTTCTTGATTGCAAACATGATACACTTATAAAAAATGCAAACATTACAGCAATGCATAAGATAAAATGTGGAAGACCCTAAAATTGCCCTTCACTGAGATAAACAATCACTGTGCTTATTCTTCCCACTTTTCTGTACAGAGTACTTGCATGATTGGTGTTGGGTTCATAGACATGGGGCCATCGGCACCACTCTGCAGCACTCACCCGCGCTCTCTGGACTCTCTGTTTTACTTGGTAGTATGTCTTGGTGGCTTTCCCTGTGAGTACAGGTCTGCATCGTCCTCTTTATGAGCCATATGATGATTTGCCATCATTTATTTAACTATTTCCATGTCAGTGGACATTTTACTTGCTTTCAGTTTTTGGCCATTTGTGAACAGTGCTGCAGTGAACACTCTTCATGTCTTTGGTACACTTGTGAGTATGTTTCTCTAGGATAAATTTGTATAAGTTGCAGTACAGATTCAGGATGTATAAACATCACATATTTTACAGATATTGCCAGATTGTCCTTCAAAGAAGTTGTAACAATTTATACTAATCACCAAGCCGTGAGAGTACTTCCTTTTTTTTTTTTTTTAAAGATTTTATTTATTTATTTGAGAGAGAGAGCACATGAGAGAGGGGAGGGTCAGAGGGAGAAGCAGACTCCCTGCTGAGCAGGGAGCCCGATGCGGGACTCGATCCCGGGACTCCAGGATCATGACCTGAGCCGAAGGCAGTCGCTTAACCAACTGAGCCACCCAGGCGCCCGAGTACTTCCTTTTTTAGCACCCTCATCTACACAGGTTATTAACTATCTTAATCTTTGCCATTCTAATGAACAATAACTATTTCATTGTTTGAATCTACTTTGTTAGATTATTTGTGAAGTCTGTTTGGCTTTTTTTGTATTTAATTTTCTCTGACTTGCTTGTTTGTATCCTTTGCTGGTTTTCTTCTTGGCATGTTGGGGAAGGCTGCTTTTAAAATTCTTTTTCTTTCATGTGGTTATAATGAATCCTGTTTACCTTTGAATAAAAAGTATACTTAATATATCTGCAGGATATTGACAATGAAAAGAATGTCCTTTAGGTTTTACATCACATTAATTTTTTTTTATATAGGAACTTATAAACCTCGGGTTCGATGTTATGACACCTATCAGTTATCCTTGAAGTTTGAAAGGTGTTTAGATTCAGAGGGTAAGTAAGAGATGAAATTTGAATTCATGAAAGTAGCTTTTTATATGTGGCTACTTTTCTGCTTTTTAAAAATGGGAATGTGTCATGTATAAGTTCTCTTTGCTGTGTAACAAATTACCATGAATGTGGCAGCTTAAAACATGCATTTATTAGCTAACAGCTTTGTAGGTGAATTCATCCAGGCTCTGCTGTTTTCTGTGCTCAGGGCTGACTCGCCTAGAGTTTATTCGGGGGCTCTGGGCAAGAATCAGCTTCGAAGCTTTCTTTTTTTTCTTTCTTTTTTTTTTTTTTTTTAAAGATTTTATTTATTTGACAGAGAAACACAGCAAGAGAGGGAACACAAGCAGGGGGAGTGGGAGAGGGAGAAGCAGGCTTCCCATGGAGCAGGGAGCCCGATGTGGGGCTCGATCCCAGAACCCTGGGATCATGACTTGAGCCGAAGGCAGGCACTTAACGACTGAGCCACCCAGGTGCCCCAGCTTCGAAGCTTTCTGGGTGTTGGCAGAATGCAGTTTGTTGTGCTTGTGGGACTGGGGTTCCTGTTTCCTGCTAGCTCTCAGCCTGGGGCCACTCTCAGCTTCTGGAGGCTGCCTGCACTCCTTGTCACCTGGTCTTCTCCATCTGTAAGCCAGCACCTACTCACTGGGTCTTTCTCCTGCTTCGAATCTCCCACTTCCGCTTCTGCCACCAGCAGGAGAAAACCCTGATTTTAAAGGGCTCACGTGGTTATAGATCTCCCTTCCCCATCTAATGTGATGTAGTTACAGGTGTGTCCCACCAGCATTCATAGGCTCCGCCCACTCCACAGGGAAGGGCGGGGAGGGTGGAGGTATTTCTGTCAGGTGCCTGGGTGTTTGGGGTTGAGAGAAAAGCAGTTAATGGCTAAGTCTTCTCCAACTGGTTTTACCCTTTCCTTTTTTTTTTTTTTTTTTTTTTTTTTGCGAGAGAGAGAATGAGAGAGAGCACGAGAGGGAGGAGGGTCAGAGGGAGAAGCAGACTCCCTGCTGAGCAGGGAGCCCGATGTGGGACTCGATCCCGGGACTCCAGGACCATGACCCGAGCCGAAGGCAGTCGCTTAACCAACTGAGCCACCCAGGCGCCCTACCCTTTCCTTTTTAAAAGCAGGACAAACTCCACATGCTGCTAACAACTGTTTTCACTCTATGTTTAGCAGATGTATGATGAATGAGTAAAAAGCTACTGTTGTCTTTTTTATTTTTATTTATTTTTTAAAAGATTTTATTTATTTATTTGACAGAGAGCACAAGTAGGCAGAGCGGCAGGCAGAGGGAGAGGGAGAAGCAGGCTCCCCACCGAGCAGGGAGCCCCATGTGGGGCTCGATCCCAGGAACCTGGGATCATGACCTGAGCCGAAGGCAGCCGCTTAACCGACTGAGCCACCCACTGTTGTCTTTTTTAAATAAATAATTAAAAAAAGAATTTTTGAATGTTCTTTAATGTCTATTTTATTTTGAGCTTCTCAGAAAAACTGGAGAGTTTAGAAGTCATTATGTTTTTGTTTTTGGTTTGTTTTTTTTTTAAAGATTTTATTTATTTGAGAGAAAGAGCATGTGCAGGGGGGAGGGGGAGAGGGAGAAGGAGGAACAGACCCCCCACTGAGCAGGGATCCTGACATGGGGGCTTGATCCCAGGACCCTGGGATCCTGACCGGAGCCGAAGGCAGAGGCTTAGCTGACTGAGCCACCCAGGCGCCCCAAAAGTCATTATGTTTTGTGAGTGTATCTAACTTCAGTTTTGCAGAAAATCTGGTTGATCTGTGTTGAGAAATTAAAAAGCTTTTAATTTTCCATTTGGTATTTTGGAGCCAATATAATATGGCAACTTTATTCTTGTCTTATGAAAGGACAAGAAAGGGGGAAAAACCCAGTATTTGTTTGTAATTTTTGTGTTGAGTTGGAATCCTTTCATCAAGTTTGCATTTTTATGAAGAACATGGATTGATAATTGTAATTTTTCTTACTATTTCTTGTTTTTCAGTTGTCACCTTTGAAACTTTGTCTGATGACTATTCAAAGGTATGCTTGATAGCGTTGGTTGGTACTGGCTATCCTTACGAAGTCATGATAAGTATTTTTATGAGGTTCCCATTGTTACATTAAAAATGGCTGCATAGTAAAATAAAACCCATCATTTTCTATTAATACATTTTTAGTTTGACACATGTATGATACGTAGAGTATCTTTTAAAACAACAGTGGTAGACTTTGGCCAGTTTAATATCAAAATGTTTTCTATATCACGTATGAAACCTTACCTATATCGTCAAGAATTGGTAGCAGCCATCTTTTTTAGACCATGTTAGATTGTAGATTTGTGATTTTTAATTATTTCATTTAAACTAGTGTTATTTGCCATGTTGCTTTCATATGTGAAAAGTAAAATAGCAAACTCTGCAAATAGATGGTTCTGGAATGGTTCTGAAACAGTTCGAAACACAGCTAAATATATATATATTTTTTCTTTTTTTGGTGCCATTAGTCCATCTTTCAACTTATGTCATTTTCAGTAGTTACAAAATTGTTAGTTAAGTGCCTTATTCAATTTAAAATAAATTTAAAAAATAAAAAATTTTACTGATTTTTTGAGCTGACATGGCTTTACATATTGTGTCAGTTCTGGAAACTATGGACTACAGTTTATTCTTTTGCCTGTAGTGGTCATTAATCATGTGTTGGGAGACATGTAATTTTATAATGTATTTTCTCTAGATATTGATAAATTTGCTGCTAATTACTATGCAGATTTTTAAGCTACTTTTGAAATACATTAATGTTAAATTGGTATGGGGGTTTCTCAAACCCTGAGTGGTAATTGTGAGATGATGATTATTATCATTTTTAAAGGTTTTACTTACTTATTTGACAGAGACACAGCAAGAGAGGGAACACAAGCAGGGGGAGTGGGAGAGGGAGAAGCAGGCTTCCCGCCGAGCAGGGAGCTCTATGCGGGGCTCCATTCCAGGACCCTGGGATCATGACCTGAGCCGAAGGCAGACGCTTAACGACTGAGCCACCCAGGCGCCCCAATTGTGAGATTATTAAAATGTGTTCTTAAGTAAAATAGGAAATCACTTGCTGGGGTTGCTGAGTAGAGGTCCACATTGTCAAATGCTGGTGCCAGATAAATAAAGGGCATTTGTTTTAAGTCTCTGTTAGAAGGCAAGAAAAACTATCTTGGGTTCAGGAAGGCATTAAGAAAGCAGGGGAGAGTTTGATTCTTAGTCATGATAGAGAGTTGTGTGTGCACACATGCGTGTTTACAGAGAGAAAGAGGCTGGGAGAGATCAGAGTGTTCTTGCTTTTTCAGTTCTAGTGGTGAAGTAAACGCTTTTCCTAGAAACCTCAGCCAACTCATGCTCTTGTTTCATTTTCAGATTGTTTTCTTACATAATGATAGATACATCGAATTCCACTCACAATCGGGTTTTTACTACAAAACCAGAATACCAAAGTTCGGGAGAGATTTCTCCTACCACTATCCTTCCTGTGACTTGTACTTTGTTGGCGCAAGGTATTGGGTCTGATCCTTTGTTTTCTCCTTTCCACCCCACAAACGGCTTCTGTTGTTGAAATCAAGGAGAGGATTTTTTTTTTTTTAAAGATTTTATTTATTTATTTGACAGAGACAGAGACAGCGAGAGCAGGAACACAAGCAGGGGGAGTGGGAGAGGGAGAAGCAGGCTTCCCGCTGAGCCGGGAGCCCGATGTGGGACTCGATCCCAGGACCCTGGGATCATGACCTGAGCCGAAGGCAGTCGCTTAACCAACTGAGCCACCCAGGCGCCCCAAGGAGAGGATTAAAAGGGGAATAAGACATGATCCCTGCCTTTCAGTTGCTCAAAGGGTATAGGTCCAGAGTAACTGCTCATTGAGGAGTTGCATCCTTGACTTTTACTAGCATCATGCTCTGAACCTAGCGACATGGGTACCTCACAGGGTCATATTGGTGGTGAAGGTGGTTTCTTAGCCCCATGACGTGACATTTGAAAACTTTTCATTTTTAAATCTACTTTCTATATGATGATAAAAATAATACAGACCCATTTTAGAAAATTAGGAAAATATTAAGAAATATTGAAAAAAAACACCCACTGTCATGCCACCCAGAGGAAACCCTTATGGTATTTTGTTGTATTTCCTTCTAGTCTTTTCTTCTGTATAGATCCATGTTGGATCTTGTATTCTCTGTGTTATTTGTAAATAATATTCCACCTAATAATTTCATAATATTTCCTTGGTTTAAATCACTTTTATACATGAACAAACTCACAAGGTGATTATTTTTTAGGTTGAAAATACATTTTGGTGTAAGTTTTACAAAGGAAGCCCTGGAAGCAAGAGATATATGTATATATTTCTAAAATTTATATTTAGTTGAAGCAAAGTTCATTGCAGTTTACCAGATTTCTAACTTTATTCATTACTTTGCAGCTCTGAAGTTTATAGATTAAACTTAGAACAAGGCCGGTACTTGAATCCGCTACAGACTGATGCTGCGTGAGTGTTCTGTTGTGGGAATACTGCTGTATTTCTCTTGGCCAGGAGATGGAGTCAGAAGCTCAAGTTATCAGATGGCAGGTTGTGTTTAAAAGCTTAGGGCAACTTAGTTCAAAGGAGTATCATTTAGTTTTTTCTTAAACGTAAAATTCACTAAAAGGCCTGGTGATTTCTTTAAAATTTTGATTTTTTTTTAATATCCTCGAAAATTTTATAACTCATTAAAAAGTTTTTTATTATTTTTTGCAGTGTTCTTTAAATTTTCATTTATGATTTTGTTCTGTGATATTATCTCTCAGAGAAATTTTGGATTAACTTGGAGTATCACTTTTTAAATTTTACTTTTTGTGTTTTTGCTGGCAGACATTTAAGGTTTTTTTCAAGTTTTCCCCTTTTTTCCTCACATTATAGTCTACATTTTTGTTTTATTCAGAGAGAAAGCCTTTAGGAATAAATTTGTCATAATAATAATACTGAGTAATAATGGCAATAATAATAGTGAAAGCACTCTGTGCCAGTTGTTACTCAGTATTTTATACATATTAACTCATTTTAAACTTACAACAATTTTAGTATTATCATCTCCATTTTACAGATGGGACAGCTGAGGTACAGAGAGGGTGAGTCCACAGTCACCCAGCTAGTAAGAGGTGGAAGCTAGGTTACTTCTCATCTAAGTGTATAAAGAGCTTGTTGGATTTTCCTTATTGCTTTGAAAGGGTTTTTAAAGGTTGGAAGAACATGTAGTGATAAAGGCCAGATTAACTCTCAGTAATTTTTCCAGATATCTTTGAAATACTCTTAATTTTCTTCAAGAAAACTAGAGTAACTTCATGATATATTGTTGAATAATAAAGAGTTATCTGCTCTTTAGCTGCATACGTTCCTGTTTGTAATAGCTATTATTTATTGAGTGTCTTGTAAGCTCTGGATTCCATGCCGAACATTTTGTCATTTTTTCATTTAATCCTCACAACAACTGAAAGAGGTAAAGTATCCATTTTACATAAAAAGAAGGTGAAGCTTTGATTAGTACATCTAACTCAAGCTCGTCCGGTCTCAGGACTGGCTTAGTTATAGCTTGTGTTCTTTCTGCCCTAGGAGAAGATATATTGAGAAAGTAGAATAAACCTTTATTCCCAAGGTGGTAGGATGGTATTTCAGAAGGAGTTCCTTTCTTGTCTCATCTCCTGGCAGATTGAGTATCATTCTGGGGATTCTTTCATGTCTGGTGCCTTTCACACATGGATGAGTAAGGAAGCACCTGCCCGTCTTCTTTCTCCACAGGATTGGGTTGACTATTTAGAAAGTTCACCGAGTATCCCTCCCGCCTAAAATAGGTAATAATACTTTCTCCCTTACTGCTTTACTGTTTCAGGGAGAATAATGTGTGTGACATAAACTCAGTACATGGCTTGTTTGCCACAGGAACGGTAGAGGTAAGCATACGTTGCCTTTATTTTTTAACTTACTTGTTTTGCATTTGATAATGAGTAGAGTTTTACTTAAAGACAGAGTTGCTTGTTCCTAAGAGCAGAGAGCTAATGGAGCAACAAGCCACTGGTTGGCTTTTTGTAGGAACATTGGTTCACACAGACAGGCCCGTTTGTTGCTGCAGACCGCCCCGTGGTGCGTCTGGTCCGGCACACTCTGACATGGATCATCTCTGACATTGATCCTTGGGAGCTAGAGGAGCGTCGCCAGCCTCCAGGGAGCAGTGGCAACACGACAGCCAGTTCTGTTCCTAACAGGAGGCACTCTGTCACGCAGTCCCAGCTCTCTGATACTTACCAGCTTTATGACTGAATTACTTTCCCTGAGGCTTAGTTTCCTCATCGGTGACATGGAGATAATGATAGCTTGCCAGCTTTGCGGAGGTGCAGGTGAGAGCCACACGGAGAAAGGCGAAGAGGATCGTGATCTGTACATCCTGTATGGTAGGATTCAAGAAATACACAACATTTCCCTTTTAAACTGCAGTATTTTCGAATCCGTGTTCTTCATACTTATCAAGAATTATCCTAGACTTGCATTTTTTTAATTATAATAAATACTCATAGTAAAAAAAAAAAAGTCAGAAATTTATTATTGAAAAAGTGTTCTCTTGTGCTTTCCAGTCACCAAATCCTACAACCTGGAGTTTTAACTCCTTAATGTTTTTTTTAGGTCTATGCAGATACACATATGTGTTAGTCATATATTTTTTTAAAGTTTTTTAATAAAAGTAAAATTATACTTCTTCATTTGCTTTTTTAAATATGATATATGCATCTTTATACGTTGGTACTTATAATTACTTATAATGCTAAACTAATTTTTTAAAACTGATGGGTAGGATTCCATTGTGTGAATGTACTGTAGTTTATGAAACCAATCCCAGATGGATGAAATTTAGGTCTCTACTCAAATTATTTTTATGTTAAGAGGTTAGAATTTGAAGTGAGACAGAGTTGGTTTAATGAAAATATGTAAAACCGTTGAATATGTTATAGTACTGTTGTGCCAAAATCGGGCCAATGAAGCATTTTCTTGGTAGGTACTTTTCTTGAGATTTACCAAGGGGAAGTTTTAAAAACAGTTTCCTTGGAAAAAGTTTTTTAAGTAGAGTCCTTCCAGAGCAGTCTAATCCTTATAGACACGTGCTCTGTCAGAGCACTTATGTACCAGAGCAGGCTTTTCTCTCGCCAGCTGTTTGAAGACCATCCCTGAGGGGAGACTAGACCCCTTCTTGCCTAAAGGCTGAGGCTCCTAAAATTCCTGGATTACTGGGGGCTTGAAATTTGATAGGCAAAGTCAGACCAGACTTTAAAAATTCACTTTTACAATAATTTTGATAGTATATGTTTGATTTTGATTTTGTCTGTGACAATTCTTATACTACTTATTATTATTGTCAAAATCAAACAGGACTTAACCTTTTGTGCATTTTGTGCTTTTTGAAGTACAAAAAAGTGCAGGCTTTAGCAATAGAAATACTCAAATTTCAGTCACAGAAAATCATTATGGTTTAAAAAAACCATTTTTATTTATTCTGGAATTTATCTGCATACCTATTTTTTGTTTTTGAAATGTGACTTTTCTTTTTTATGTCCATAAAGTCTGTTAACTCATTTTGAGAAGACATGAAGACCAGACCATTTGGAATTACTTGCTGCTTGATTTCTAAGATTTCCTTTATTTATCTTTGTGACAGACACATTAGTAATAATACTAAATGAGTGATGAGATCAAGCCTTCTAAGTATATTTGAGGTCTTACTTTTAAGGTGGTTAATCTAGTAAACAATTTTTAAAAAATCTTTGTGTATATGTTTTTTTATCATTATAAAGTTGAGTAATACAAAAGAGTAAAAGTGAGAAGTGAGTCCCCTCTTGCCTATTCTTGTCCTGTTTCCTTACGTTTCCTGAACACTGGTAATAATTTGTTGTGTGCTCTCAGGGTTTTCTATGTTGGCAGAAACATTTTTTTTTAATGGACAATGGGATCATACTATTTTTTTTTTTTTTTAAACAAACTGCTTTTTACCTAGCAGATTGTGGGTATATTTCTAGTATATGTATATCTAAGTCATTCTTTTTAATGATTGCAGAGTATTCTTAAATGGATTATGCCAGTCTTTCCCTTGCTCTTTTGCTTGCAGTTCTTTTTTTGTTTTTTTGCTTTATTTTCCTACAGCTTATTTTTAAAAAATTCTGAAAAGTTGTAAATGTCACTTTCTGAAAAGTTGAAAACACAGTTCACTCATCATTTATATACATTTTGCACATTTGCTTTCTTTTTCTGTAAAAATGTGTATATGTATATAGAAAATGTTTTTTGTACCATTTGAAAATCAGTTGCGGACGTTATGACATTTTAGCCCTCAATACTTCTGAATGTTTTTCTTAAAAACATTTTCTTAGAAACAAGGACTTTCTTGTATAAAATCATAATCCTGTTATCATCCATAAGAAATTTAACATTGATACAATAATATTATGTATTAAATACTTAAAGTTGATATGGTAGTATTTAAATATTCTCAGGTCTACCAAAATGTCTTTCATAGCCTCCCGCTCCACCCCACCACCCAAACCAAGGTCCAGTCAAGGATCAGACACTGCATTTTGGACTTCTTTTCTTAACCAGTTTTTTTCCTTTTAAAAACAAATTCAGCTCATAGAAAAATATTTGACAGTACTTAAAAAGGGCATAAGGTAAAAAATTAAATTCTTATCCCCCATGAGATAATCAGTGTTACTAAGGTCTTTTCCGGTATTTGTCTAAAAATTTTCTAGCAGCAGCTATTCTATAAAATCACCGTATTCTGTTGGTCTAGGGCCGCGTGGAGTGCTGGGACCCGAGAACTCGCGGTAGAGTCGGCTTGCTGGACTGTGCGTTAAGCAGCGTCACGGCAGACTCAGAGTAAGTGGGGATCACATGCCATTTAAACATCCATCTGCTTATGATTCAAACACATGTACCAATACTGGATTCAGATCAATTGCTGAAGGATGAAACCCCTCAGACTTCTATCTGAGGTTGTCGTTTTGTCATTTATGTAAAAATCCTTTTCTGGGAAAGGTCGCTAGGTGGGAAAGCCAGACAGAATGCCTTTCTGAGGTGCTACATAGAATGTCTTTTTGTTAGTTGCTGTGGAATGTTACTAAAACAGATACGCTGCCGGAATTCATAGTTCCAGTTCTGTAGGATCTAGTGCTAGAACCAGGAGTCCACCACTCCAGGTAACAAGCCAAAAGGTGTACTTTGAATTCCAAGGTGGAGGGAGGCGAGTGTTTTCTGATACCTTCTTGTTCCCGTTTGCCACTTCCTACATTTAAAACAATCAGAAGAGTAATACACACTCAGGGGATGAAAACCTCTACATGCCTGAATTAGGTGAGTTTAGGCCCCCTGTCCTTTCTCCACTCACCGGAGTGGTTAGTGTTGCGCCGTTCGGTACATAGGTTTTCAGACATTTTTCTGTGCTCATATTAATATATATGCAGTCTTATACTCTCTTGGTCAGATTCTTTACATGGGATTATTTGCTGTAACCAGTTCAGAAACGTCCTTTCTCTGAGCTCTTGATATTTGTAGTAATGTGATTTTACTAGCATTTACTCATTTCCGTTGGCCAGACGTTTACCCATAGTTGTATCATGTTGGAGGTGGAGTGTTTGATGGGGGGGCTGCAGAGAGGATGTGAACCCTCTAAATTATTGCCGATTTTTGTGTGATTTGCATTTTTCTGGGGGAGATAAGAATTTATGTAGTTCTTTCTTTTGAAAAACCAGCTTACGTAAAGCACCCTTGACTTAGAGAAAAGTTAAGAATTGCTGAATTGGAAGAACGTTTTTTCTAATGTATACATTTTTCCCTGTGTGATAAGTAAAGAATAAGTTAATTTTTTTCATCTTTTAATTATGACATTTAATGGGAGCGTAGGAGGTGCGGGATGGACATTGAGGAGGGCACGTGATGTGACGAGCACTGGGTGTTGTATACAACTGATGAATCACTGAATTCTACCTCTGAAACTAATAATACACTATATGTTAATCTAATGTAAATAAAATTAAGTAAAATTTAAAAAATTAAAAAATAGAAGTGTAGGAAATTTTTTCTCTATTATTGAGTTTTACAAAAGTAACAATCAATGAACAACCTCATTAATCATGGTATGGAGTAAACAATTTTAAAGTGGAAAAGTTACTCTACATTCATTTTGTTCTTAGAATTAGACATTTTTATTGTGAATTATAATACACAGACAAAATCTCAAAGCATTAATGTACAGATTACTGAATTACTGTGAAGCTCTGCATTTGTCAGTAGAAGAAACCAGGAGAAAATGCTTCTCAACATTTTATTACATTGATATGAAAGGGACTGAATCAGAGAAGTCTGCTTGTTTTTCGAAAGTAGGAAATCAGTTGTAAGTGGAAGCTATTTTCCCACTCCCTAGGAAGCAGAAAAGTTAATTTTCTCTTACTTATAAATGTTAACTTGTTTTTGAATTAAAATAGAGACACTTGGGTTCTGCTACAAGCTCTGTCCTTAACAGTTTCTTCTTAGAAAAGTCATTTGAGAAAACAGGCCAGCAGGAGTTCTTTGTATTATGTCTTAATGGTTATTTTTACTGTAAATTTAATGACTGTAATAGAAGTAACACTATAGAAAATTTAAGGAAGAGATGTGAAAAGATAATCTTTACTGTGATCTTTAGAAATATGGGAGTATTCTGTTTTTTTTTTTTCTTTACATAGAATAGTGATTCACAGATTTTTTAGTTTCATTGATTAATTTGACAGAGAGAGAGAGAGAGCACAAGCAGGGGGAGAGGGAGAAGCAGACTCCCCGCTGAGCAGGGAGCCCGATGCAGGACTAGATCCCAGGACCCCAGGATCATGACCTGAGCCGAAGGCAGACACTTAACTGACTGAGCCACCCAGTCGCCCCTATTTTGTTTATTTTAAAAAATAATTTTATTTTGTAAAGCTGATTTATACTGAGTGTAAAAAGATACTAAGCAGTTTCAAAAATACAAGAAAGTAAAATGGCTTCGGCACACACACAGGCAGGTGTAATTCAAGTAACCAGACCACTCTTGATTGGTGAAGGGTGTTTATAGATTTTCACTGTTGTGCATCCACTTGTAGTTAGTTCTAAGACTATTTCCTGAGGGAACATACTGAGAACCTGGATTTCTGGGTGAAATAGCTTTTGTACCCATTG
This sequence comes from Neomonachus schauinslandi, assembly GCF_002201575.2. NCBI lineage: Eukaryota > Metazoa > Chordata > Mammalia > Carnivora > Phocidae > Neomonachus > Neomonachus schauinslandi. Next base: position 7,782,698 of record NC_058412.1, on the reverse strand, counting down.
CTAAAATGCCTGGCAGCAAAGGTAACATCAGTTTGAGGATCTCCCTGCCTGTACAGAGTGCCTGTTCTCCCACCCTCCGTCGCCCAAGGTGTCCATCCCATTCTGATAATACTGCAAAGTCAGAAATAGCCCGAGAATACTGATTAAATACAGCTTGGTAAAAATCGTAGCTAACAGATAGTGCTTTCTGTTTGCCAGCTAGTGTCCTTAGTTCTTTACATTTACTAACTTCATACTCGTGGCAGCCTTTGATGCAGGTACTCTTATTTATTTTACAGAAGAGGAAAATACTGATCAGTGGCATATGTAAGCTTTTAAGAATTATGTTGCAAAAGTACATTTATTTCTGGGGGAAGATGTTGCAAATATACCGTTAAGTGGGAAAGCAGTCGTGGGGAAAAAAATCTGGATGTGTACCAAAATGGTACAGGTAGTTTTGCTTGCTGTTTCTGTTTCAGGTGATTTTATTTGTTGATTTTTATATGCTTAGCTTCATTATTTTCTACGCAAGCACTGTAAGCTATCACCTCTGTTATTTGACAGAGGTGGAGTTCTGGAAGGTGGAGCCAAATATAATAAAGAGAAAGAAGTGAATGTAATTATCAGATGGGGGGACAGGCTGTCTTTATTTGCAGATGATAACGATTGTCTGCCTGAGAAACTCAGAATCCACTGGAAGATCGTAAGAACTAATATGAGAGTTAAATAAGTTGGTGATGAAATAAATGTGCAAAATCAGTGGCTTTGAGGTTTAGCAGCAAAATCCAGTTAGGCACAATGGAAAACCGTTCTTACAGCGATAAAAATTGTGAAATTCTGAGGGATAAACTTAATACCTACCTGAAGGAAATGACTGTTAAGGATCAAAAAGTTCGAGTAAGTAGGTGGCACCTGGGTGGCTCAGTCGTTGAACGTCTGCCTTCGGCTCAGGTCATGATCCCAGGGTCCCGGTATCGAGCCCCACGTCGGGCTCCCTGCTCAGCGGGAAGCCTGCTTCTCCCTCTCCCGCTCCCCCTGCTTGAGTTGTCTCTCTCGCTGTGTCTCTCCCTCTGTCAAATAAATAAACAAAATCTTTAAAAAAAAAAAAAAAGTTCGAGTAAGTAAAGAGAACTAACATCCCACTGCACTGACACAAGCTCTTAGAGTTCATTTTGAGGCGTAAAGGACTAAAAGGATGGGCCTGAGAGGCCTCCGGGTTCCAAACTGGTGCGTCCGTGTGGTTATGGCTTGAGGCTTTAGGGGGCCTGAGAGCCTTGAGGGTGCCAACAGGTCACGGCCTAGATGGTGGGGCCTGGTCCCGAGGACCCGGAGACAGGAGGGACTGAAGTCAGCGCTGTTGTCCTCTGACTTGTCTGGTACCCTTTCCACCAGGGAGCATCGCTTGTGGTGCCGATCCTCTTCTTGGTTGCTGAGTGAGAAGCGTGTTCCAGATCTGCGGCCATAACCATTCGTCATACTGTCTCTGTACTTTCCCAGGTTCTAGTCTCCATCTGAGGTTTAGTCTTCTATTTTAGCTTGACATAGGCAGCTTTAAAAATGGAAATGGGCATAAGCTGCCCGAATATAAACTCATTTCCTCTTAAGCAAAAGGGGATATTTTTGTAAATACCATACCTTGGCTTAATCAAAGTGAAAGATCGTGTCATACTGATCCTTTTCAATTGGTTTTAGAGTTTTATAAACTTTTTTTTTGTAGATACTTTGAGAGTATTTCTTACAGTTTTGAAGAAGATAATCTACAAACTTTTAAAAGCAGATTACATTTACATATAAAGCTTTTTATTTTGATTAGGAAAGTTTAGATACAATTACCTTTTATTTTTTATTTTTTCTAAAGATTTTATTTATTAGAGAGAAAGAGAGCATGTGCACAGCAGGGGCAACAGCAGAGGGAGAGGGAGAAGCAGACTCCCCACTGAGCAGGGAGCCTGATGTGAGACTCAATCCCAGGACCCTGGGACCATGACCTGAGCCAAAGGCAGATACTTAACCAAATCAGCCACCCAGGTACCCCTACAATTACCTTTTAAACATAAGGCCAGATGTATGATTTTCCCCACTACAATTGAAGACTAATAATGAATTTGTTACTTGGAAGGTTTGGCCATGTGTACATGGAACGTGAATGTTTTGCCTTTCAGGATAAACAGTTTACCAACAATCTCTGCTTTGAAATTTAATGGTGCCTTGACCATGGCAGTTGGAACATCCACAGGGCAGGTGAGTATCTCAGAGGCACGTATATATCGTGGGAAACATCCACATATCTGTTCACAGTGGGAAAAGAAAATGGAGCATTGTTGTTTTGGCCAGAGTGGAGGGGGACTCTGGAATGCTGTATTCTTTTAGTACCTTGAGAAATTCTGATTCTGGCCATCTGGGTTAGTCTGAGAGGTTCTTGAGCTGGGGGTGTTATGCCTCAGGCATTCTCTTGACTGTGGTTTAGAACAACATTTTCCAGAGTATGTGGAACAGAATTCTGTGGTCAGCTAAGTTTGGAAATCTGCCAGATTTCTACTCTTGGAGGATCACAGTGCTTTTAAATATATATTGAAGGCTCTGAGAATTCCTCTAGCCAAGAAATGTATTTAAAAAGTATTTCCAAAATTTATTTGTCCTAGAAACCTTTTTTTTTTTTACTGAGCACCATTGACCACATGCGCAGTAGCATACATTAGCAATGCTAGTCTGACAAGGATGGATTGAGTAGCTACAGAGGGTTACTTTCATCTCTTCTTTCTTCCCTTCTTTCCTTCAAGGCAGAATGCACACACTTGTAAGTTTGTTCTCCTCTAGAACAGGTCTGAGCGCCTACTTCCAGTGGAGTTTCTACTTCTGTCATTGTGGTCTGCAGAGGATCTGTTAGCAGGGACTGAGATCTAGCTTCTCCAGCCACTTGCCCCTAGTGACAGGGCTCAGAAGAAGCCCCCACTGCCCCCCACCCAACAGTCATGACCTTGCCACCACTCTCTGCTCAGATCTGCCAGATTCTCTTCATTACGCCTGTTATTCTTATTTCTGTCAGTTGCTCTGACAGTGCCTGGTACATAGTAGATCCTCAGTATGTATATTTGTTTTAGTTCACAAATGACACCAACTCTGACAGATTTTTCTTTTGGTTCCTTTCTTAGTGTAGCTCAGTCATTCTCAATCTTAGTGTGCCTAAAAATTACTCTCCGGTTAAGTTCATAAAACCATGTACTCTAAGGGTAATTTAAGAGATTTTTCTAGAGTGTTTTGCTGTCAGACTTTAGAATCTTTGTGCCCTGAGTAAGGTGTTCCTTATGCTCACAAAAAGGCAGTAAAACAAATGGCAGCCATTATTCTAAGTTTTCAAAGTTGCTTTTTAAGATAAAATAATTTGTTTAAACAGAAATAATTTGTTTTCTTTCTATTAGGTTTTATTATATGACCTTCGATCGGATAAACCATTGCTGGTTAAGGATCACCAGTATGGGCTGCCCATTAAGTCAGTTCATTTCCAGGATTCACTAGATTTGATTTTGTCTGCAGACTCGCGCATCATCAAAATGTGGAATAAGAACTCCGTATGTACTTTTTTGTTGCAGTTACTTATTTTTTTTAAAGATTTTATTTATTTATTTGACAGAGAGAGACACAGTGAGAGCAGGAACACAAGCAGGGAGAGTGGGAGAGAGAGAAGCAGGCTTCCCGTGGAGCAGGGAGCCCGATGCGGGGCTCGATCCCAGGACCCTGGGATCATGACCTGAGCCGAAGGCAGACGCCCAACGACTGAGCCACCCAGGCGCCCCTGTTGCAGTTACTTATTAGTGTATTTTCCTAATGTTCCTTTTCTTTCTGTTGCCTTTTTTGAGTTATGTGGGCTTTTGAGAAAGAGTGGCCTAGTACCTATCTGAGAGCTTAGTTGGAAGTCATTTACTTCAGCAAAGGTAATATTCGTATGTAGATAAATAGTCAAGACTGCTTTCTTCCTGTGGAGAAGGTGGCCTGGTTTGCTAGAACTGGCATGCCTTTTTACATGTTCAGTTAGGTAGAGAGTAAACCACGTTTTAAAAACATGGCTCCATGAGAACCTCCTAGATCCTGAGGCTCTCTCACAGTCTGGGGAAAGTTTTTATGAGCTACTAATTATCTTTCTATGTCATTGTTATTATGTATCTTGATTTCATACCTTTTAAAACCCATCTCAAATAATTTGGCTTCTAGGTATGACCCCTTTCAATAATTTCTTAGTGTTTCTCTTTTTTAAAAATTTTTTAAAAGATTTTTATTTATTTATTTGTCAGAGAAAGAGAGGGAGAGAGAGCACAAGCAGGGGGAGCAGGAGACTCCCCGCCGAGCAGGGAGCCCAACGTGGGACTTGATCCCAGGACTCTGGGATCATGACCTGAGCCGAAGGCAGACGTTTAACAACTGAGCCATCCAGGCATCCCTCTTAGTGTTTTTCTTAAAAACATTATTTTCTTAAGAATATTTGATGTGGGGCACTTGGGTGGCTCAGTCAGTTAAATGTGTGACTCTTGATTTCAGCTCAGGTCATGATCTCAAGGGTCGTGAGATTGAGCCCCGCATCGGGCTCCATGCTCATCAGGGCATCTGCTTCTCTCTCTCTCTCTCTCTCTCCCCCTCTGCCCCTCCCTCCCCTGCTCGTGTGTGCTCTCTTTCTCGCTCTCAAAAAAAAGAATATTCGATGTTCTTTCTCCTCAATTCCAAGTGTCATTTAAGAAGTAACAAAAGCCTGCATTTCTGGTTTTCATCTACCCTACGCTATTCATATTTTGTTTTAAAACTCTAAGGTATTTTGAGAGAGTGAAGATCATTTTGTCAACAAAATGGGAAAAACTCAGTATAGCAAGTGCTTTTTTTTTTTAAGACTTTATGTAGAGAGAGAGAGAGTGCAAGTGGGGTGAGGGGCAAAGGGAGAGGGAGAGAGAAGCTGAAGCAGACTCCCTGCCGAGCGTGGAGCCCGACGCGGGGCTCGATCTCACAACCCTGAGATCATGACCTGAGCTGAAATCAAGAGTCAGATGCTTTAACTGACTGAGCCACCCAGGTGCCCCAATACAGTAAATGCTTATAAGAGTTCTTTGTATTTAATTAATTACAAACGTCAGTGTCTTAGGTAAAAAGTGTTACTTCCTTTTTTTTTTTTTTTTTAATTCATTTTGGAGGCGAGGTGGGGGGAAGGTCCAGCGGCCTGAGCGGTAGTTGCTGGGGAGCGAGTGTCAGTCTTTTCCCGGGGCTGCGTGTGCTCGGGACGGAGGTGCTGCCGCAGCCCCGTCACACTGGGCTATGTCCCAGAGTCCCTGGCTGCTTGGACCGTAACTTGTGTTTTTAATTTTCTTTTGGTTAACTCCCAGAGTACTGGCCTTTCATTGTTGTGTCTTGGATTAGAATTTGGCTGCAGCTTTTCGCTGAGCGTGCAGTAAGCGCCTTCCCCAGGCCCTGACTCTAGCCCACTGCTTCGCCACGTGCCACGTGCCCCTCTGATGGTGCGTTAATAAAGGCAGGAGCTGACCGGCTTTGTCAGCATCCGTTCTTGAAATTACGTTGCTGTCGGGCGCCTGGGTGGCTCAGTCGGTTAAGCGACTGCCTTCGGCTCAGGTCATGATCCTGGAGTCCCGGGATCGAGTCCCGCGTCGGGCTCCCTGCTTGGCAGGGAGTCTGCTTCTCCCTCTGACCCTCCTCCCTCTCATGCTCTCTGTCTCTCATTCTCTCTCTCTCTCAAATAAATAAATAAAATCTTAAAAAAAAAAAAAAGAAATTACGTTGCTGTAGTTGCTGCAGTGCGTTTTATTTTGGCGTTGTTGCTGTGACTAAATACGCCCTCAACCAACACCCAGATTGCTTGGTTTTGCTTGACTTGCTCTCCGTATTTACCTTTCTCATCACCTTTTCCCCTCCTGTCTTCTCTTCTGCCTGTTTTTTTTACTGTCCACTTTTTTAAAATACAGCACCTCTCTCCCCTACCTCCACATTGAATATAAAAGTGTCAGCCTTTCCTGTGTAACTAGCAAGTTGTGTGTTTACAGGATTTTGTTTTCTGAGTTATTTTCTACCCATGCTGTTACTCGACCTTCCTCAGAGCTTTGAGATCTAGATGTGGCAGATCTCATCCTCATCTGACCCTGTTAACCATCTCCCATTCTCTGCTTTCTTTGAGTGCAAGTTTAACCGGGCTGTGTCTTCCAGATTAGGAGAATTTTTCTAAGTTGATGTACAACTGTATCTTAAGCTTTACCCGTTGCTGCTCTGGGAACATTATCTATGAAACTATGTATTTCCTTGGATAAGTCCCCTTTCCCCCATAGGCCCGTTTCTCCATCTCTGAAGGGAAAGCATTTGATAAATTGATAAAAGGAATTCTGTACCATTTTTGAAACTTAAATTCTGTGCTTTGAACTAGGTGATGTTATTTCTTTACATAGCAGTATATGGTTATATGGTTATGTCAGATCTCTGGTTTATTTTTTTTTACTCAACATTGCTAAAAGTTGTCTTCCTTCAACTATTTTAATAATTCCTTTTCGCTTTTTCTTTTAGGGAAAAATATTTACTTCCTTGGAGCCAGAACATGACATTAACGATGTCTGCCTCTATCCCAACTCAGGTATGCAGTAGGTAGCGGTAGGCCATTCAGTGGGATAAATCTAGGCTGTGCTTTATGGGGTTTTAAACTCATTTCATTTCTTCAGACGAGGTTTGGCTTGGTCAGGACAATTCTTGGATATTATATTTACTGGAAGAATCAAGTGCAGGAAGTGGTATGGATGATTCAGAAAATGGCAGTCTCAGTGACTCAGTCCTAGCTATTAGTAGAAACCAACAATACATAGGCAGGTGGCAGGTGAGATGCTATTTTAGTGTGCTTTTCACTCTTTTATGTGATTAGTAATAGTGTGTGGAAATTGAGGTCAAGGATTTGGAGAAGGCTGGGATTGCCTGATGATCCACAAGGCTCATGAAGCCGTGGGTTCTGGTGTCTTCTATGTTGTATGCTATTCCACTTGCATCATTTATTTCAAGACTTACGATACCTTCAAGACAAATCTGTGAAGAATTTTGGGGTACAAAAGTACAGAACAGTCCCCGCTGTCAAGCAGTGTTATATTCTGAGGATAGATGTACACAGATAATTTTAATAGAGGGATACAAGGCAAAGCAGGAAAAATTCTGTTATGTACAAACAGCACTTTGACAGCATGTTAGAGCGAGGGGTTTCAGCCAGCGCCACTGGGGAGATTGCAGAGGAGATGTTTGTCTGCATGTGTTTGGAGTGATGAGTGAGATTTGGTAGGTGGGGTGGGGAGATGAGATGATCCACGTGAGAGAGCAGTGTAGGAAGGGCAAGAAGGATAGGGTACAATAGGTACTGTAGGGTACCGTTCATGGGGCTTGTTTGGGAAAGGGGTGGAGCCTTATGTGTTCTGATGAGCCCTGGCGGCTCTCGCACGAACAAAGGCGGCAGAGGTCCGGGAATCACATGCTGAATGGTTTGGGCTCAGTCTGTAGTCAGGAGCTGTTCAGACTGCTTTCAGAAGACGGTTCTGTCCATCATGTAAAGAGTAGATTGGTGTGGAACTGAAATGAGTAGGAAGGGATACTCTGAGCCGATTGGGAACACAGGAGACCGAGCAAATTTAGAGAGAGAGAGAGATTGTTTTCTTGTTTAAACATTCGAACAGCAGGAAGGCTGTAGGTCAGTGACAGTGTCTGGCAGAGGGTCTCACACCTGACTGCTCATCGGTATCACCCAGGGAGGCTTTTTACAGATCCCTTGGCCGGATCCCCGATCCGGCTGACTAGAGTGTCTGCGGGGAGGGCCCAGAAGTGTGTGTGTGTGTGTGTGTGTGTGTGATGTGCTTGCCAAGTGCTCGGGAGGCCCTGCCCCGACCCACTGCCTTGCAGTGGGAGCCAGGTCTAGTGCATGGGACAAAGTGTGGTCTCGAGAGAAGCAGGTGTGCACTTAACGGCGTTTACAGACGTGTAAGCTGAGGTGGTTTCGGGAGAAGTGGGAGCGTGTGAGATCACCGTGGGGAAGTGTGGAGAGCAGCACCTGAGTCCATTTAGAGGGGGAATGAGAAGCAAGAGCCAGCTGAGAAACCTAACAGGAACGGACAGGACACCAGTAAGGGAAGTGACATTGTTTGAAGTAGGGCAGAAGCTACGGTGCGAGCGGGCGGGCGGGCGGGTGCTGCTCAGCGCGTGTGAGGGCCGCCGAGGTTGAGGCAGGAAGGAAGGAAGAAGTTCCCGTGCTCCTGTGCTGCCGGGCACGGTGATAACCACGTATCATTCGTCTTTCCAGAGCCCTGGGTAGTTAGTGGTGCACACGGGTTTTTCTTTCTTGTCTGTCTGCCAGTCTCTTCCATCTTAGGAGGGGGGACCAGTTGGGTAATTGGGCTGGAGTTGGTCGCCCAGCGGGTGTGTGGCAGGGCCTCGGCTAGAGCCAGCCTTTCCTGGTTCTGGAGCCCTTGCCCTTTCTAGTTCCGTGCTGCTCTCCCAAGAAAGATGGGAAACTGCATTTTTGTGATCAGCTGTGTATCTGTGATCATTAAGAGGATTTCACGGCAGTAGCAGGGGTGAAGTCAAACTCTGACGGTTTCAGGAATAAATTGCAGATGAGGATGGTGGGGTCCCAGTTAGAGAGTCTTAGACGGTCTGAAATGGGGTCTGAGCTGCATGCGAAGGTGAGTAAAACCAGGTGGGATTGAAGTCGAAACAAGGGTGGGGAGCAGGTTTCGCTGGATTGAAGGGGAGAGTTTGAAGGGGCAGCTGGTGCTGAGAGCAGGAAGCCTTGTGGCTGCTTGTGGCCCCTGAGAACTGGCAGTGCACCTCATCTGGGCTGAGATGTGCTCTACGTGTAGGATACCAGATTTCAAAGACATTGTACCGATTAAAAAATAATGTGAAATAGGGGTGCCTGGGTGGCTCCATCGGTTAAGCCTCTGACTCTTGATTTCAGCTCAGGTCCTGATCTCAGGGTCGTGAGATCGAGCCCTGCATCTGGCTCCATGCTGGGCGTGGAGCCTGCTTAGGATTTTCTCTCTGCCTTTCCTTCTGTCCCTCCCTGGCCCTCCCCCTACTCGCGTGCATGTGCCTGTACACATGTGGGCTTGCTCTCTTTCTTAAAAAAAAAAAAAAAAAGTGAAATAGATCTTTAATTTTTTTATGTGAAAATATTTCAGACATACTGGGTTAATAAGATATATTAAAATTCATTTTACCTGTTTAAAAAACATTTTTTTTAGGGCGCCTGGGTGGCTCAGTTGGTTAAGCGACTGCCTTCGGCTCAGGTCATGATCCTGGAGTCCTGGGATCGAGTACCGCATCGGGCTCCCTGCTCAGCGGGGGGTCTGCTTCTCCCTCTGACCCTCCCCCCTCTCATGCTCTCTCTATCTCATTCTCTCTCAAATGAATAAATAAAATCTTTAAAAAAAAAATTTTTTTTTAAATGTGTCTGCTAGAAAACATGAAATCCCACGTGTGGCTTGCATAGTATTCCTGTCGCACGGTGCCGGCCCAGACTTGGGGGGGATCTTGCCCAGTGTAGGATGCTGCTGAGCTGCAAGGTATTGAAGTCGGCTGCGGGCATGCCGCGTCCGTCTTGTTGGAGCAGGGACGTTCCTCTAGGAGTCCGCGTACCGCCAGCCCACCTAATAAGTCTAGTTCCTTAGTAGACATCCAGTCCATTCTCGCATTCCCCATTGTCCCCCAGATGCCTTTCATAGCCTGTTGTTTGGAGCCAGGCTGTATTCAGGACTGTCTGTTACTTCGAGGTGTGGCCATGTTTAGTTTCTTTTAATCGTAACAGCTGTGTCCCCCACACCCGTCATTTTTTTTTGGCCTTCTTCATGACATGGACTTTTCCAGGATCAGGTCGGTAGTCTCAGAGAATGTCTCTCACCTTGGATTTGTGTGGCTAGTTTTCATAGTCCCTGGGTTAGGGAGATCACGAGGTCTTTTCATTCCAAAGTACACTTTTCTGAGAGGTAAAAATGTTAAGAGTGATGTTTTGGACAGAAGAACGAGTTGACTGTCATATAACTTACAAGTAGTGAATCAAACACAAAAAACAGCCAAATAATTTATTTCCTGAGCTGGCAGGCACAGTAGGACAGGTAGCCCGGCTGCCGCCTTGGGGTTTGGATGTGAGCAGGCTTGATTCACGCGCTTCGCTGCTTTCCGTCGCTCTGCTCCTTTCCCTTTAACGCTGCTCTTGCTGCTTTTGTGCTTAATCATCGTGAGCTTAATCATATTTTAGAAAAGCTAACACTTTCTTCTTTCTTTATCTTCTCACTTACTCATTTTGAAGTAATTAAAGCCGAATCACAATTACTGTTTTGTCCTGTTTCTCTAATACGGAGGTGGCTCAGAATATTGAGAAATGGTGCCGCCTTCCCGGCTCCTTCCTCCGTCCTGCTTGTGTTGCTCATTCCGCCTGGCTCCAGCGTCTCCGCTTTCTGCCCAGAAAGCCCGGACGGAGGCCGAGTGGTCCTGTCATGTACCCGTGTGGGCCTCAGCTGCCATCCAGCCTCCGGAGACTGCCTGCACTGGGAGGGGGAAGGCCACACGCTCCGCGCCGACATGGGGGGGTCCTCCTCTCGGGCGCGGTCCTGACGCACAGGCTGTCTGCCCCGCACTGTTCACGGCTGTGACCGCTGCTGGCGTCTGGTGCGCGTGTGTCTGAAGGACTGAGATCTTGTCTTTCCTTCGTGTTGGAGTTTCCAACCCGTGGCAGCCCGATACTTTCCTAAACGTAATAAAAATGAATTACGAGGAAAAGACAATGTCACAAGGCTACACGGGTTTCTAAATTCTTCCCTTCTGTTCCTACGCTTCCCGCCGGGCTGGGGCCCAGTTTGCACACCGGCCCTGGGAGTGGACTCAGTAGCACTGGCAGAGAGCACCGTTTCGGATTTTGAACTCTGAGCCTCAGTGGATCCTTTAGCCCCTGCAGCACATGCAGGTGAGAATCGATGTGTGCACGCTTCCTGGGAGGGCCCTGCTATCCCATCCGATTCTCTGTGGCTGTCCCGTGAGGCCGCACAGCACATTGGGTAGCACTCGAGGTGGCGGGTTCTTCTGACTCTAGGCACTGAGTGTCTCCCTCTCTTTCAAAACTGATAGTGTCATTGTTGAAATATAATAAGTAGGGCGCCTGGGTGGCTCAGTCGGTTAAGCATCTGCCTTCGGCTCAGGTCATGATCCCGGGGTCCTGGGATCGAGCCCCGCATCGGGCTCCCTGCTCATCCGGGAGCTTGCGAACCCTCTCCCACTCCCCCTGTCAAATAAATAAATCTTAAAAAAAAAAAAAAGAAACTATAATAAGCATCACTATGAAGGAAACTGGGGAGGAAAAACCATTCATAATTCCACCATCTCTTCCCAAGTACTGTTACTGTTTCCACAAGAGAATTCTTGTATTCATCTTGTGTTCATGTGTTTTTAGTCGTGGTCCTCATGCTATATGTACAGTTGTCTTTTGCTTTCCGGTTGACTTTATATTAACATTTTTCTTCTTGTTGTATGGTGTTTATACTTGTACTTCTGAAATTTTTTATTATTTGCAAGAAGTCTTTTCATTTTTTCTTAGTTGTGATTGTGGTTGGAGAGTCCTGCGTTCCACGGGCTTTGGAATCGGTAGAATATCAGCTTCTCTCCTTCTTAGCTGTGTGGTGACCTTGAGCAAATCATCTAACTTTCTGAGGCCACATTGTTATCTGAAAGTAAAGTTCCTGGCATAGTGCCTCACACTCTTCTCCTCTCTTGCCTGTGATCATCTTAACTTCTGCTGAACTAACTTTCTTTTACTGATTTAATGGATTTAATTTTTTTCGGCTTTTTGTTCTTGGGCTTTGTGAGGTTGCCTGTTTTTCTTTCTCATTCATAATTGGTTTCAGTCCTGACCTTCCCCACTTTAGTTTGGTAGGAGGTCAGCTTGTATCATTGTTCATATATGGTCAAGTGAGATCCTATTCCGTTGTGAAAACAGCCTGCTTTGTCTAGTCTTGGTTCTTTGGGGCTAATTAGATGAGAGGCTTCTCTCTGGTTTGTTGGGTTGGTGTGATTGCGTTTCCTTGCGGAATGTCATTGTTGAATGATCCGTGTTCAGAGTCGAGCCAGTGAAGCCAGGCCTAGAGAATATCTTCGGCAAGAACCTTTTTTTGGTTGTAATCTGTCTCCTCAGTCCCCACAACAACCTCTTTCATTGTGTCTAAAGAGTGTAGGAGAAGGTTTGCCTCTAAAATCCTCTAGCTTGTGACAGGGCACTCAGTCCCTTTGAACTTTTTTTTTCATCTGTAAAATGAGGATGTTGTTATTTCTTATTTCAGAGACTTGTTGCATGTTCACCAAGGTAATATCTGTGAAGGCGCTTAGTAAGTTGCAAAGAACTCCCCAGACGGTTGCTGATTTCAGTTGTTTGGAAAGTGCGTCATTCTGGAACAGGGGCTGGGAAGACTGGTGCTGCTTTGGGAGGCTTGTGGGGAGGAGAAGGTTGCAGATGCGGCAGAGAGCAGAGAACAAAACTGGAACAGAATCATGGGGTCACTGGGTGCTGTTTGTCCTGTGGTTAGGGGGATGCCTTCACCGAATGCCAGGAACTTTTCCCATACTTCAGTTCTGCTTTCCTAAAATGCGGATCTGTTTGTTGAGTCTGTTCAAATCCCCTTGCTAGTGAATTAGTTGGGTAGAGTAAGGGCTGTTAGATGCTGTATGGGTCTTGCCTGGTGTAGCTACAGCGATAGCGTTCCCCTTAAGTCCGTCGTTTTGTTTGCAATTCAGGTGTGAAGCTTAATGCAAACCTTAGGAACTACTTTGCTGTGACATTTTGTGGGAGTTGCTTTGCCTTGGTTCTTTGATTCCTGATTAACGGAAAGAAGCCTTTTTTTCTTAACTTCTTCATTATTATCATTATTATTATTATTATAAATATTGCACCCGAACTACGTTTTATGTGTCTGAAGTGTCAGACTCTCCCCCTTAAGGATAATCGCAAACTTGATGCAGACCTGAGCACATAGCAGAAACTGCTTATTTACTTGGCTAGTACAGCTTGAGCATTTTGCAGGTGGGGAAGCTGGTCTTCATGATACTTAAGGTGCCCCATCTAGGAGGATCAGAGACTGAAGCCCATGACCTGATTCCTAGGGTGCCCGGCCTCCAGGCCCAGCTCTTCTGCCATGTGCCGTCTTCTGAGCACCCGGAACATTTCCAAGTGTAAAACAAATGGAAAAGGGCACCTTTTTCTTCCCCGTGTGTTTACTTTTTCATTGTATTTATTTTTAGGGATGCTTCTTACTGCCAGCGAAACCCCCAAGATGGGCATCTATTACATTCCGGTAAGTAATACGAATAGTAGTTACAGTAAAAATAGGATAAGCAAAGACAGTTTATTTTTAAACTGGTTGTATTGAAGGCCTTTGTGTCTGCATGCGGTTGGGTAAATTAAACATAGTGGACTCACTTGTAGTTTCACTTTGCTTCCTGGAGCTAGGAAAATAATGCTTCGCCATTCTTTTATGGGAAACTGCTTCCTGTCACATTAAAATACACATTAGGAATTAGTCTTTGTTCTTCAGATTTACATTTGGTTTTTGTTTCCAAGTATTTCAGAATCTTGAGCTTTAAGCTGTTAGTGATCAGGAGGTCTGATTCTAAACCAACAGCCTGGTGCCCTTCAGTCTTCTTGTTTCTCTTACAAGTAAGTTCCGCCTGAGGAAACTCTCAGATGGGCCTGGTCAGTGGTGGCCTGCAGTCACTGGCCTGGCCTTTTATTCTTCCTTCAAGAATTTTCTTGCATATGACAGAAGCTTCCCTACCTTTACCTTTTATTTATTTATTTATTTATTTATTTATTTTAAGATTTTATTTATTTATTTGAGAGAGAGAATGAGAGAGAGAGCATGAGAGGGGTGAGGGTCAGAGGGAGAAGCAGACTCCCCGCCGAGCAGGGAGCCCGATGTGGGACTCGATCCCGGGACTCCAGTATCATGACCTGAGCCGAAGGCAGTCGCTTAACCAACTGAGCCACCCAGGCGCCCTCCCTACCTTTACCTTTTAGATTACAGAAAGAAAGAGACATGGGGACGTAGGATCTCCTAAACCGAAAACCACGGAGGACAGAGTCGGCACTAGATTACTTTTCGGCCGGTAAACAGCTCCCTTTCTGAGATTTGGGGAGAAGAGGGTGGGGGTGAGGAGTGTTGCAGAGCAGGACTTGGGGCAGGTAAACTCTGTAGCTGCTGTCAGCCTCCAGTTGGGAAGGTTCTTCATATTTACGATTGTCCTTTTGAAATAGCTTAATGGTGTATTTCCCCAAAAAAGTGTTCTGGTGGATATCGACTCTCTGTGGTTTCAGGAAACTTGTAAGTTGTTGAAAGCACTTTGAGATACTTCTTTTGGTTGTTAGTGAAACGAAGACCATTCTGGCAGCAAATTTTCATGTTTTTCTAAGTTGTCACTTGTTCCATTTTCCCCAGCCTCTCCGATACTGCTTCTGTATTCCTGTCAGTTTGTCCGTCTTCTTGATTGCATCAACTGTGAGTCAGGTCTGATACTGAATGCCGGCAGGGCGATGGTGTGTAGAAAGAACACTGCCCCTTTCCTCAAAGGAGTTCACTGGCAGGGAGTGAAGAAAGGAGGCAGTTCGAGTCCAGCATGAGGAGGGCTGTCATGGGAGGAAAGAGAAAAAGAGAAGAGAACCAACCAGTGGAGGGGGGTGGTTTAAGGGCACGGAGGGCCGCATCAGGAGGCCCGCTAAGAGGATAAGGAACCACAGGCCTCAGAGCCCAGAGCTGTGTGCTGTGGAGCCAGGAGGGGCCATCCTGAGTGCTTGTGTGCTAGGACCACCTCCCCCGTCTGTGCTCCACAGGTGGCAGTGGGGACAGGATTGGAAGATAGGCTTGGCCACTGATGGGACACGGGGAGTAAGAGAGAGGAGGGACCAGAGACTGCAGCCCTTTTTCTGCGTGGGGAACGGGTGGACGAGGAGGAAGAGGACAGGGAATAGTAAAAATTATTATCCCTTTGGTATCCTCTTCTACATTTTATAAAATGATCTTTAAAAGGAACTAGGCGCCTGGGTGGCTCAGATGGTTAAGCGTCTGCCTTCGGCTCAGGTCATGATCCCAGGGTCCTGGGATCGAGTCCCACATCGGGCTCCCGGCTCAGCGGGGAGCCTGCTTCTCCCTCTGACCCTCTCCCCTCTCATGCTGTTTCTCTCTCGCTCGCTCTCTAAAAAATAAATAAAACCTTTAAAAAAAAAAAAAAAGGAACAAGCACACAACATTGATTAGACGAACAATGTATCATGTTTCTATTTATTCCAAGTGTTTTACAAAGTATAAGGAAATAGAAACCACCCATTTCCCCTTGATAGTATTAAAAACACTATTAATACTGGGATGTAGTATTTTTCAGTTGTGATGTTACTGGTGTGAAGTCGTATTTTGTATACAAATTTGTCCCTGGTTTCTTCAGTTAACTTCAGAAAGGCATTAAAAGTACCTAACACATTTTTAGTTGTCTCTGTTGTTTTGCTTTCATATTAATTGCCGTGTCATTAGCACACAGTGTGACATTGTAGGTGTGCCGGACGCTGAGCAGCACTTCCGTCCATCGCTCTGTGCTCCCCACGAGCGCACTCTCGGTCCCTTTCCCCTCTGTCACTCATCCCCCCGGTTATCTGCATTCGTTTCCATTGCCTGGCTTGTGACATTTATATCATCTTAGACCTGTAGGAGACCCATTATTCATTTCTCACTCTCTCTGGCTCTTGGGGTGGGCTTTTTTTTGTTCCAAGTAATAGGGACTTTAATCAACATGAATGATAAGGGCTAGTGCTGGCCAGGTGGTGAGAAACTGCTTTCGTGGCACATGTTAGCCTATCTTAGAAGACCTTTTTAGTTTCTGCTTTGTAGCTTGGAGTTAACCAGGGCTGTGAAGAAAGCCCACAGGGCGGCTCCCAGGTGGCTGCATGTGGCGGCAGTGGGGGCCTGGCGTCCTTGCCCAGCTTAGCACTGTGCTGGGACTTGTACTCAGTGCTCCTTCCTGACCTGCCTTTTTACCCTGAGCTGCATGAGCTTTTACAGTGCCCTCGCCTTTACTTGGAACCTGTTCTTTTGTAAGACTCATTCAGAGCAAGGAGAGAGCCCAGGGGTCTGAAAGCCTGCCATTTTTCATAAGATTTTATCAAACTTACCAAGCTGATATTTGGCACAGCGGTTTGTTTGAGGCCTATAAAACTGGGGAAGTGTGTTTTTAATATACAATTCGTGCCAAATTTAGGAGGTTTGCATTGTGATTTGTTTTAACATCTTATAAATCAGGTATGAAAGCTCTTTTTCCCCCTGCTTTGGGCCTGTACTAAAAAAGGAAGACCGCTTAATGTTCTTTTAGTTTAAGTTTTGTGTCTCTATCTGATACCATTTTCTTGAATACTTGAAGTCTTTATAGATCAGATGTAATTCCTGATGTATACACTTTGCCGTGTATGGAACCCCATAACTGACTAGTCTTTCATGGCCAGGTGGGTTTTCTCCAGCCCTTTCCCTGTTTTTTCAGTACACTCCTTTTTTTTTTTTCCCCCTCTCAGAGACCAGGAAGTGTTATTTTGCCTGTTTGTTCGCATTTTAAATTCCACTGTCTAATTCAACTGCAGCTTCTGACACCAATGCCAGGAATAGTTTTTTAGGTTTGGTTTTTCTCTGCAATGAGTTTAATCTTAGGGTAGTTTTTTTATGATTAAACCTTTGGCAACTGTGTGGATTCTAGAAGGAGTCCAAGTGTTCTGTGGCACCCAACTCAAAACCCAGCCAGTGTGGGTTAATATTGTTTCTGTTGGAGATGACCCTGAGTTCCAAGCCCCCAGTGTGCCAGGAGCTCCCGAAACCCCTCACGACTGGAGAGTTGATTGCACGCTTGATAATATGTATGGATGTGTAACCTTGAGGAAAAATGTAAAAGGAAAATGCATCATTATTTGTTTAGGAAGCTATTTGATTTAGAAGAATAAAAGTCAATTAAAGATCTATTTTTAGAACATGCAGGGGCACCTGGGTGGCTCCGTCGGTTAAGTGTCTGACTCCTGATTTTGGCTCAGGTCATGATCTCAGGGTCATGAGATCTGAGCCCCACATTGGGCTCCGTACTGGGCTTAGAGGCTGCTTAAGAGTCTCTCTCCCCCTCTCCCTCTCCCGCTCAGAAGCCCTCAAAAAAAAAAAAAACCCAAAAACAAAAAGATAAAACATGTAATTTAAGCCACTATAAAGATTATATGCAGTGTCACTGAACCCAATAGTCAATATTGGTAGTTAAGTATTTTAAAACACTTTCTTAGGAAAAAGACAACTATTGTTTTATTGAAATGTTTTTATTATTCATAAAAAAATCAGCCAAGCATTAAATATTTTAACATTCACTATTTAAAGGTATGTTTTAAATTTGGAAAGTATTTTTGGAGCCAAAGTACCTGAAAATGGGGCAGGATTTCAAATATTATAAGTCCACAATTTGAAATATTACAAATAAAAACAATATTCAAATAAAAACATAAAGGATTATATTTAACCTGCCCTGGCACTTTTGTTTCTGTTGGGAAATAGCACTGGAACCCAGCCAGCATAATGCATAAAACCCATAAAACTCTGTCTTTGCAAATAGAGATAACTAGGTGTTAAGAAGCATAAATGCTCAAGAATACTTGCTTCACTTAATTATAAAAACATACACACACACACACACACATCTTCACAAAGGCATGAAAAGCCAAGGGAAATAAAACATTTTTTAGTTGTGAAATGTAATAAAAGGCTCAAACTAAAGAATGAGTGTAAGTCTCTTCACTTCATTGAGTTATCACCAATCCTGAAAGGCCTGTGGTAGAGCCTCGGGCATCTAATACTATCACTGGGTTTATGTGCTCCTGTCTTCATAGGGCCTCAGTCACTGGTTTGGGTCAAACGTCCGTGCTGTGGTCCTCAGGGAGGCACACTGTCAGTGAGTATTGCCTGGTTTTGGCGGGGGTCAGTGCTTTTGAAATCAGTTGTAGCATTTGGAAGTTACTCTTAGGAAGTGGCATGAAAACTTTCTAGTCACCATATGGATGCTTGTGTTTGGGCGCGTTGGGTTGTTGCTCCAGCAGAGGATTAAAAATGGGTACTGGGGGGCGCCTGAGTGGCTCAGTCGTTAAGCGTCTGCCTTCGGCTCAGGTCATGATCTCAGGGTCCTGGGATCGAGCCCCGCATCGGGCTCTCTGCTCTGCGGGAAGCCTGCTTCTCCCTCTCCCACTCCCCCTGCTTGTGTTCCCTCTTTCGCTGTGTCTCTTTCTGTCAAATAAATAAATAAAATCTTTAAAAAAAAAAAAAGGGGGTACTGGAATTTTCTCAGTATTTTCTGCTTGATAGACTTGTGTGACCAAAACAAAGAAACTTCGGTACAAATGATTTTGCCTGCTCTGTCTGTGGCAGATTGAATTTGTTAGTCTAGTTCTGAACTCAGTCACTCTGTTAGATTGGTACAGAGGCATTTCTGGATACTTGTTGTTCATTGCTATGTGGCCACTCTCAGATACGGCATCTTTTTTTTTAAGTCCAGGATTTCAAATATTACTGCTCTGGGGTGCTTTGGCATAATTTTCCAGAAGACTTAGGAACATAGCCAGAGAGTGCTTCCTAACAATTGCTCCTTACCTTCACCTCTTAAGAAGACAACATATTTTTATTGGTTATCCAAATTGTAAATAAGTTATATTGTTAGACTTGACAGTGTCTGAAAAGTAAGTGCTTAAAATTCTTAGGTGGGTGACTCCTTTGCTCTTTTTTCTGTTGGCCTTTTTGTCTTTTCCTGTGTTATAAAAGTAAATGGAGGAGACTGGTGCTTCTGTTTATTCAGCAATAATATACTGAGCATGTGCTTGGATGCAGGAATGTGTCGGTGAATGCAACTGTCTTCCTACCCTGCCTTTGTGAGTTCACAATCTAGGGGAGGGTGGTGGTAAACAAGTGTGTAGCTAAGTGCTGTGGAGGAGAGGACCAGGTGCAGTGACAGAGGAATATCATTGGGGGATCAGGCCCCAATTATCACTCTCCATTTTATATAGATATTTTAGGTCTCCTTTCTATGTAGATGTTACCTTCCCTGTTTCAGTCTTAAAGTTTAGGGTTAAAGACTTGGTCTCCTTTCTGTCTCATAATCACAGCATATACCTGGGGGCAAAATGGTGAATGACGGATTTGTTCCATAATTTATAATCTCTAGAAACAAAGCAGACAGCAGAGAGAATTTTGGCCAACCAAGAAAGTGCTGCTTTTCTGGAGAGTCAGCTGTACGAGCGATCAAGTGCCCTTGCTTCCTTGACGTGGATCTCACATACAGATCACTTAACTTTATCTCTAAATAGCACATGACACAGCCAACCAGACCTCTTTGAAACACTTCTAGAACACCATATTCTCTTGGGTTTTCCTCCTATTGTCCAGCTGGCCCTTCTCAGCCTTCTTTGGTTGCTCCTTCTGTGTGTGGTCCAGGGCTTGAGCCTCACCTCTCTCCTCTTGACCTTCAAATGTTAGTCCTTGTCGCTTTTATTTATATTCTTTCCCTCAGGAGCTTGTCTGTCCGTAGGCTTTCTATGACACCTGAATGCTGATAACTTCCAACTTTCCGTCTCTAGTCTTTCCTTCTCTGAGCTACAGTTATGTATCCACTAACCTATTTGGGTTCTCCACCTGGAGATCTAATAGGCACATTATATTTGATAGGTCTGCAGTGGAATTCTCGATCCCAGCTCCCAACCCTTACCCCACACCTTCCACGTGTTCCCGTTTCAGCAGAGGACTCGCCATCCACCCAGTTACCTAGGCCCAGAGCATAGAAGCCAGCCTCATTCCCTTCCCCCTTCCACGTCATGCCTCCTTCTCCATCTGTCCCATTGACTCTCTTTCTGGTTTGGTTCAGATCCTGCCGTGTTCCCGTGTTGTGGCTCCTGCCCTTCATCTGGATTACCTCTTAACTGCTCTTTCTTCTTTTTCTGTTAGTTCTCTTGCAGTCTATTTTCCATGTAACACCAGAGTGATATAAAATATAAAAATAAGAAACAAAACAAACATAAATTGGATTATATCACTCTACTGCTTAAAACCTTTCAGAGGCTTATCACTTTGCTTAACATAACTCCTTTCATAATTTTAAAGGCCCTATAAGCAGAAAAAGGCCAGAAATCCAGAGTCTCCATTTTCTCTCACCCGTTGGAGAATAGATCTCTATAACCCATTAATCCATTTACAGAGATCACCAAATAGAGAATGAAACCAAATCCCCAACGATTGCTGCCACCAAGGGGGAGTAACATAGATGAACCAAAACCAACACATGAAATTAGTAGACAGGAAAATTAAAGTTAAAATTAGAAAAACAGTCAGCAGAGTTCTGCTGCCCCCCGCCCATTCACCTCTGGGAGTCAGGGGGAGAGCTGGGCTGGGCCTCAGTAGCTTGTGTGAGGTGCACTTCTCAGGTGGTGGAGTTTACCTGGCTCTGTCTTGTGAATCCGATGTGCATCTTGGTGAGACCTCCAAAACTTAAAAGATAATTTCAGAAAACGGTTAAATCATGACTCTCACATAGATAGAAAATAAATGTGCTAAAATTATTTATCTTAGGTTGAGAGTGTGAACAGGGGTGGGGGTGGGGCACAGAGGGAGAGAGAGAATCTCAAGCAGGCTCCATGTCCAGCACGGAGCCTGACGCGGGGCTGGATCTCACAACCCTGAAATCATAACTGGAGCCAAAATCAAGAGTCAGACGCTTAACCAACTGAGCTACCCAGGCGCCCTGAACGTGTTAAAATTTTTATTTAGCCTGTTAATTAAATGAGGGAACCAGACACAGCTATACCAGATCAAAGAAGAAGTCTAAAAAGGCACATATTTACATGCAGTAAAGTTCTGTTGAATTGGGCATGTGCAAATGGACACAAATCGGCTTTTTCAAAGGCATGGAGGGTTACTTGTGCAGGACAGAATTCCTGTGCATGTCTATAGACAGTATTTTGCATTGCTACCAGTTGCCTGCATTTACAGAATTGTAAAATAAATTCCATAAAATCAGAATCCGATCATCTCGAAGGGTGTGCTCTAGATCAGGGGTTTGGCAAACTAAACACCAGCACCTGTTTTTATAAACCATTTTATTAGAACACAGCATACCCATTCATGTCTGTATTGACCTTGGCAGCTTTTTGACTAAAATGGCAGAGTTGAATAATTGTCACAGAGACCTGATGGCCCACAGACCCTGTAATATGTACTGGCCCTTCAAGAAAAAGTTTGCCAGCCCCTGTTGCAGACCATGCATAGTTTTCCATGAAAGCACAGTATCTTCCTTCACTTATTTATCTACTTAAAAATTTACGTATTTCCTCATCATGATATAAATAATATAAAAATAAAGTTTATAAATATAAAACATGGGTTCGGGATCATGTTTTGGCTTTTTCAGTGTTAGACCTCTAGCACCTAAAGCAATGCCTGTTACACCGTAGGCATTCAATTAATATGTGTGGAAAAATTAATAAAACAATTATGTGTGAGAGTGATGACTGTGATTTGGAGAATCTTAGATAATGACTGTCAGCTTCCACGATGGCTGGTTGGCAGTGTTAATTTTTAGCTATTATACCAAATTAGAATTTTGCATTTGCCTTTTTCTGCTACCACTACTGAATCACAAAAGTGGAGAACGTGGCTCATAAGTGCCAGAGTATGATTTTTATGCGGTAGGATAAAGATCAGTTCCTTTGCTCTGACTGTACATTCTAATCAGCCAGATCAGAACATCTTGGAGTGATGCAATCTTTGTATTTGGGAGTGCTGACAGATTTATAAAATAATACCTTGTCCAGAAGATTTAATAGTGATGCTGTTAAGAGGATAAACTCTTTCCTAGAAGAGTACAAAAGGAAAATATGAAAGTATGGGCATTTAGCTTTTGTTGGACCCTTTTTGAAATTTGTGCAAAGGTCGGCTTTTCTTCTGTTTTAAAGATTGGAAATTATGCCTTCGTTTTTCTCCCTGTGCGTCCCTGTGCTTTTAAGCAGGAGTTGCTGGAAGTGCTGTGCGTGCTGCTAAGATGTGGGTTTGAATCTAGACCGTGATTGGTCCAGTTGATCCATTTCAGTTCAAAGCCAGAACTGAAAGCCCTTTTGGTTCCACTCCTTTGATATTTGGAGATTCCCAGATGTGAGATCTCTCTGGCCAACTGGTGTGTGGTGAATGGCCCTGAATACACTAGTGTCCGTGTTCAGTCCTGAAAGTGACAAGACACATTTTCAGCTAGAATGCTCATTTAGGCAGAGAGCTGTTAGAAGTAATTTTGTTAGAAATTCCTGTTTCATAATACCAGTAGCAACATACTCTCTTGGTTTAGGGAGGTAGTGCCAGATGCAAAGAAAACTATCCCCCTGGGGAATTTGCTAGCATACAAAGGATATACAAGACAGAACATAAGCTGGACAAGTAGTTGCTGAATTGTTTCCTCACTAAAGGAATTTTCAGTGTGCTGTAAGGGAACGGGGGAAGCTTTTGAAGCACAGAACGGTAGAGAAGGAAGGGAACTTAAAAGTCATCTCGTCCAGCTCCTTAATTTATAGCTGAGGAATCAAGTTATTTGTTCAAGGTCAGATGACAAGTTGCTGGGCAGAGCTGGATCTCGAAGGCATTTCTTCAGTCCACGTTGCAGAGTGGAAACAACTGAGATTTGGTAATTAATCTAACCTGAGTTTGAATACCAGCTTCATCACTTACAAATTTTGAGACCTTGAGTGGGTTACTTATCCCGCCTGAGCCTTAGTTTCTTGAACTATGGAAGAAGAATGCTCTTATCAGGAATAGATGTATTTATTCGATCACGTATCAGGTGCCAGGCACATTGGGGATGCTCAGCTGATCATGACTCTTACACTTTCTTACAGTAGCAAAATTCAAGGAGTCCAGTGACAGAATATTTGGCATTATGTGCACATGGAGATTCCCAGATGTGAGATCTCTTGATGTAGCTTTTGGAAGGAATGTACTTTGAGCAAAACAGAGATATACTGAAAAGTTTGTGGTAAAATTGTAAGTATGAACTAGGAAAATGATTTCGGAAATAGGACTTGGTATTGTCCGGTCTGTAACAGATCACATAAGATGCCAGGTTGAGAAAGAGCAGTCAAATGCCATTAGTTTGGCTGTTAACTATTGAAAGAGAAAGCAGTGATGAAATCTGGTTGCTAAAATAAGAAATCGGATTTTTAAAACTGAAGTCCATTTCCCTCCATTGTATCATCAGAGCATGCTCTTTATAGAAAATGGCAAATAAAGAGAAGCAGGAGAAAAATCCAGCATCTCTCCACTGCCCAAAGACAAACATATTAACATTCTGCTGTATTTTTTCCATTGTTTTAATCTGAAACATTATGTGGTTTCATATCTTGCCTTTTCCCCAGTTAATTAACATTTCCCTGTGTCATTATAGACTCTTGGAGAGTAGTTAAAAAGTGGGTTTTGTGTGTGAACATAAAAGTAATATATAGCTGGCGCACCTGGATGGCTCAGTTGGTTGAGCGTCTGACTCTTGGTTTTGGCTCAGTTCTGATCTCAAGGTTGTGAGATCAAGCCCCGTGTTGGGCTCTGCACTCAGCAAGGAGTCTGCTTGTCCCTCTTCCTCTGCCCGTGTGCATGCTCTTTCTCTCTCTCTCAAATAAATAAATAAAATCTTTTTTAAAAAAGCTATAGCTATTTTTAAAAATGTTTAAATATCAGAAAAAAGATGGAAAAACCCAATCAGTCTCACTAGTCAAAGACATTCTTGCTAATATTTTGTTATATTTTCTTTGCATTTGGGAATATCTTAGTGGCCATGGACTAAATTTATAGCACAGTCCATAATTAAGTTCACCTGGCTTACATAAGTATAAATAGAAGTCCTTCAGGGTGCTGGGGGCTAGAGTGATGGAGCACACAGTGACAGTTACGTGGTGGCCCTTACACGCAGTGGCACATGTCCTGGACTGAACTGGGTGGGGAGGGGAGAGAGCCTTTCCCAACTAGGAGACTTCAGTCCTAATTCCTGAAGGGTCCACTGTATGTGATCAGTTACCTTCTCTCCTCTGCATGGAGGAAGGTCCTAGATATGTGTCATTCCTAGGAGAAGAGAGAAAGCAGTCCATTAGTTCTTGTGTTACATGGTCGAGATGAGGAATGCCACTAGAAAAGGGCTGTTGGATCTGTTGTTTTCTTCCAAAGCTGTTTCCCCTCGTATCTCTCATGGTGTTGCCACACTGAGTGCAATCCTGATCATTTTAAGAGTTGGGGTTTTTTTTTTTGGCATGACAAGGCCACTAGATGTAAGTCACCCAGTGTTTCTGCCCTGTTCCGACACTGAGGAAAATGTGCTCTTTCACATCCTGAAGGCTATCCCAAAGGGATTTTCAAATTTAATTTTGGTTATACTTGCTTGACTTTAGAGCCTGATCTCTGTATAAGAGGCTTAGCGGCAGCCTCTGAAAAAGAGACCCGGGAGTTCTCTCCCGCTATAAATCCGAGGGGTGAATGTCCAGCAGAATGTTGGCAGTGACGCCACCTGTGAATGGGGTGGAGGACAAGGTGATCCAGCGAAGGGGTGATCTGGGGGCTCTTAATGTGGGAATGTTCCCTGAGAAATATTTTACAGGCTGAGGGTCGGAGCAAGCTCGGAAGAGAGTTCAGGAGTTGTGTCGTCATTCACATCTAGAGAAGGCATGTTTTTAGGGTGTAGGGAAAGAGTAAGGTCACAGAGGAAAGCACCTGCATGAGGTGGTGGGGTGTCGGACTGCAGGGGAGAAAGGTCACGGAGGAAAGCACCTGCATAGAGGAAGTGGTGGGGTGTCGGACTGCAGGGGAGAATGTCTGTGACTGAGAGTACAGGAAAAGGGAGGAGGATGGAACTTTCAGAGCTTCTGCAAGGAAGAAAACGACAAATTTGAAGAAAAAACACAGTTCATTGTAAACTGAGTTCAGGTTTCAGACCAAAGATGCATATTTTTCAGATGTCTTGACTCATAATAATGCAAATGGGACATACGCTTAATTTTGTTCTCCAAGGAAAGCATTTCAAAGATAAAGCTAATAAGGCTTTAAGATCTAGAAGGATAAGATATCTTATAAAAAGTAAAGGACTTAATCTTACGGAGAAAAAAAATGTGAGGCACTTACAGGTTAGTGGAAGAGTTGGATCCAAATCCTGTGTATTTTAATTACCTTTTCCTGATGAACAAAAGGAAAAGAATGCAGAGCAGATGCCGTGTGTGTGTGTGTGTGTGTGTGTGTGTGTGTTTCCTTTCCAACCCAAGCTCACAGCAAACCTGTTGTAACTGAATTTTATTTTATGCATGAAATTGTTTTAGAAGGCATGGCATGCTGTTTGTAATTTGTCAGTTATATGTTCATCACTCTGAAATGGGAAGTGAAGGCAAAAGTCACGTGGCTAATAAAGTGTTCTAATACAAACAAGTTGTTTGCATCTTTACCAAGAGGAAATGTGCGCTTCCTATTTTAATCTAAACATTTTCAGGCAGCAACATAGTATGTGAGGCATTTTTCCCAACAATGGAAATCCTCTCCATTTCCATTTCTGATGACAACTTATTAGGTCATAAGAATGGCAGACCTACAGAACCTTCATGTGCAACACTCAGGAAGCAACTTTCTGAGCATCCCGTCACATTTTCAGAAGTTAATTTTCGTTCTGGCTAGGTAAGATGCCTGTCATTTTCATATGGAAATATTTGATGCACATGTTACATATGCTTTATTATGTTAATATGTCAGATGGTGTTTGGTTTTGCTTAAACGGTTACTTGTCTGGCATGCCCCATTTTCTTGAAAATAAATGACAACTTCCTATTCAGGTGCTAGTTACTCAGTTTGAATCACATATAGACCAAAAGACTTGTCTCCCAGCTCTCTGGCTGTTAGGACATCTTGATGTTTACTGGTTTGATGTCTTTACCATGCTTCTTCTGGACAAGATGGAGTTGGAAGTAAATCGAGTATTCCCGTGTCCTGTTGGTGTGGTCATGTAGGTAGTGGTGACAGACTCGAGTGTCCACGACCAGGGATTGTTTTCAGCTTCTGAGTATGCCTGACCACTTGAATCATGTGGCAGTTTCTTTGGTTAATATGCCCATTACCTACTCTGAGTTTTTGGCGTGTTTTCTCCTTAAAAATAGAAGGTAAGTTATACAAATAGGCAAGAATTGGGGGCTACCTTCGTTCAAAAGGCTTGACGTATACAGAAAACAAAGTTCTGGGACTCGCACAGTCCTTAGGCTCAGTGTTCTCAAATCCCAAGAAAGTTTGTCTGTCTTCTGATACGTGTTCTCGTGTGAGCTCTGCAAGGGCAGGACTTTTGTGTGTTTACTTTATGTTGTGGCGTTTGCTAGCTAACAGGCTCTCACAGAATACATGCTGACATGACGGAATAGATAATATTGACACTTGGTTTTGAAAATTTTATAATGGAAAAATTTCAAATATGCATAAAAGAGGAGAGAAATAGAGTGAACCACCATCTACTTATCTCTTTGCTTCAGTATTTTCTTTTCTTTTTTTTTTTTTTTTAAAGATTTTATTTATTTATTCATGAGAGACAGAGAGAGAGAGAGAGAGAGAGAGAAGCAGGCTCCCAAGGAGCAGGGAGCCCGATGCGGGACTCGATCCCAGGACCCTAGGATCATGACCTGAGCCGAAGGCAGACGCTTAACCATCTGAGCCACCCAGGCGCCCTTTGCTTCAGTATTTTCAATTGTGGGGGGAAGCAGAGGTAGGATTGGTTTATACTACCAGCACTTTATATTGCTCCTGAAGGTGGTGGTTAAAAATTGTTAAATGGAAATGAGTATTTGATCTTCACATTGGCTCATATCTTTAGGCTGTATGTGGACCTGCTTGAAGAACAGAACATTATTCTTGGTTGGAAACAAATCATGTGTAAACAATGGTGAGGCATATTGAAAGAAAGATTAGAGCTGCCTTTCTTGTGTATCTGCAACATGGTTGTATCATTCATTCATAATTGACTTTACTTTTTAGAACAGTTTTAAATTCACAGCCAAATTGAGTGGAAAGTACAGAGAGTTCCCACATACTCCGTACACACATTCACACACAATGCACTGTCCTCCATTGTCAACATCCTGTACCAGACTGGTACGTTTGTTACAATGGATAAGCCTACACTGACACATCATTATTATCCAAAGTTGTTTGGATTCACTCTTGGTGTTGTCCATTCTGTGGGTTTTGACAAATGTCTAATGACGTGTATCCACCGTATGACGTGTATCCAGCGTTATGGATTGTACAGAGTAGTTTCACTGCCCAGAAAGTCCTCTTATACTCAAGCCTGAAGCTCCAGAGTTTTAATTCACACACACGGGAGAAAGAACTTCAAGACAGTTTGACCTTTCTAAAACTGAAGTTAGCATTGAGTGGTACCACTGTCCATTCGGTTCCCCTACCTCCCTTAGTCTCTACTCCCAAGGATCACCAAGCTCTAAGGATGTACCTCCTTAATATCGCTTATATCTGTCTCCTCCTTCACCACCCACTGCCACTGGCTTAGATGGAGCCCTCATGACTTTTCCTAATTAATCACAAGCCATCCTAGCCTGTTTCCAAAGCCACTCCCCTTTAAAAGCTGAATAATCTGATACACAAAGGACTGATCCCATTCCCTTGAATAAAACCCTTTAAAGGCATGCCACTCTACTTAAAATCAAAAGCAAAGACTTTAGCATGATACAAAAGGGTTAGATTTAAGCCCCAATACCTCCCTGGTTTTGTTTATCTCTTGCCCCTGGAAAACCTAGGCTCTTCTCAATTCACTGCATGTAGAAAGAGCTCCCTGATTCCATCACCCTTCCTTCCACCTTTTCACTGGCTAAATCCTACAAGTCCTTCAAAATTCAACTCAGACGTCAGTACTGCCTCTGAGCCTCCCATCTACAGAAAAATGACTTCTTTATGTGCTCCTTTAAGATCTTGTATAGAAGTCCCTTAGCAACTGTACTGTGTTCCTTTGCGTAACAGTAAGCTCAGAAGTGGCAGTGCCCATGTCTGAAAATGTCTTTGATAACTCAGGCTTTAAGGCAGGCACATGAAAAATGCCTACTGAGTATTTGTTTAATGACCCAGTCCCTCCAAAATACTCAGACTAAAAACTAGCCAACACAGACTATGCAGTCAAGCCCACAAAGACAAAAAACACAAGGTCCTATTTTACCTCTCCTCACTCCCTGCTACCAAACCACATAGCTTTCCTTTCATTCTGAGTTTAAAGATTTCATTATGTATAGGGTTTTTCTTATAAAGCTCTCTTCTTTTTGCAGATAGTTAGGTTTTACATGAAGTTTTTAGAATCTGTCCTGACTTCACTAAGATTAATGCTCTGTACACACCCTCCCACCATAGCATAGATCTTGATAGGACCTTTAATATTGTCACGTGTATGGGACTCCTGTTCTTCATCTTGGTGGGAAATACACATACTTAAACTCCAAAATAAACTTTCTACGTAGGGTTGTAGAAAGTTACTTAAATACTTAATGCTTGGTCACATGTTACTCAATTATGAGTCTATATTGGGTTCCTTCACTCTTCTTTGCTCTGCCGGTATAATGTTCTCCTTCAGCTTTTTTGAGGGATATATGGGGAATCTCATTTTGCTTGAATTGGAAATGTCTTCCTCAGGATTTCCTCGTTCTGTGTGTGGCACTTGTAGATAAACAGTAATTGCTAAATGGTGGCAAAATATTTTTTGATCCTCTTGGAATAGCACTGTTGAGGTGTATAACCTTGAGGAAAAGTGCACATATCATTTTATTTTATTTATTTATTTATTTTTAGTAACATATAATGTATTATTTGTTTCAGAGGTACCGGTCTGTGATTCATCAGTCTTACACAATTCACAGCGCTCACCAAAGCACATATCTTCCCCAATGTCTATCACCCAGCCACCCCATCCCTCCCACCCCCCTCCACTCCAGCAACCCTCAGTTTGTTTCTTGAGACTCTTAATCTCACATATGATTTTAAAACATTTACTCTTCCTTTGTCTCTGCCAAGTTTCCATCCCTGGCTATTTTTAAATATTAACATGCCGTTAGTTTTGACACAGACTTCAGAATTAAGAATTGGAAAGCGTAAGAATGTGCTGAAAAAAATAAAAATAAATTCTTTTGCCTGCAAGGAAGTGGGATGGAAGCAGGAAACTACTGATGTGGTAACCAGGATAACACACGACAGCCGTCTGTGTGACCCTTGGCAGGACTCAAGTGACAAAACAAGGTCTGGGAGAGTGCTCATCAACCAGGTGTGGGACCCAAAAGATAAATACATTCTCATATGGTAAAATTGGCCTTGTGCCTTCAGCACCCATGGGGCATGTGTGTATGTGTGTGTGTGTGTGCGCGCGCAGACGGAGCTGTCAAGGTTGAACATTTTTAGCGTGGTGAGGAAATTGGCAGAGGAAGAGGTGGGAAGTGCAGGACATCGAGGCTGACGTTGACACTGCCTGCACTCACTGTCACTGTGGACTCTGGATGTGAGCTCTAGGAAGCCGACCTGGGATTTCAAGTGTAGCATGACCGTGAACAGAAAATGGTGACGTGGGTGCAAGACCAGGCTGTCCGGGTCAGACGCAGCGGGGGGCCCCTAGAAGGAGCAGGTGCTCCTGTGTAACTAGCAGTGGACTTTGAAGAAGTCGGGGACCATATTAAGATATTCTTTCCTTTCTCTTGAGAATTTAGGGCATCGCTTATCATTTCATGAAAAGGAGAAAGAAATGTAAAGCTTTTCTTTCCACCTTAAATTAGAATTGCTTAGATTAAATATAATGCAGTTTAGAATGCTTAAGAGAGAAATTTAAGAGATTTGTTTTATGAAAGAATTTCACGGTTTAGAATAAAATTTTTGCTCTCTTCAACTGCAATGGTACATTTGAGTGTAATTCTGTTCTTAAATTTAGCAGAAAGATTTGGTTTTCACTAAGCTTACATGTTCTAAATGCCACCAAGCTCAAAGTCAGTACACTTCCAGGGGATATATATGTGTCTGGTTTTTAAAAACTCGTCGCTTTGGTGTCTCAGAAGCTTTCTTGACATTCTGGCACTTCAAATAAATACTACTCATTTAAAAAAGAAAAGGAGTGGAATGCTTTTGTATGTCTTTTTATTTGGTAAAATTAGGAGACAGGATAGTCTATCTGTAGGCATGGTCTTTTTGCCTAAGTTTGGCAAAGGGTAATTTCACGATACCAGCTCCTTGTGAAAATAACTGAAGCATGTCCCCGTCTTCAGTTTTACTCATCTCTCCAACTTATTTCTGTGGTTGGGGAGGAGGGCGAGGGAGTGTGATAAGTATTCCTTGCATCTGTCTGGTCTCTCCTTCCGTAGCCCAGTGTAGCCTCGTTGGCTCCTGGAATATGGTCCCCAGACAAACCCTTATTGGGCCCTCTTTCCTGGAAACTCATTTTATACCCCAAATCCAAAAATCAAAGAAAAAAGAAGTGAAAAATACATGAAAATAAATACTGTAAATACATGACATTACAAATATCAATCATGCAAAGCCAAATGCTTGATGTAGAAACAGCATTAAGAGTTGTTTTGGGGGCGCCTGGGTGGGTTAAGTCGGTTAAGCGTCTGACTCTTGATTTCGGTTCAGGTCGTGATCTCAGAGCTTTGAGATCAAGCCCCATGTTGGGCTCCATGCTGCAGGAGTGGAGACTGCCTGAGATTCTCTCTCTCTCCCTTTGTCCCTCTCCACCCCCTCCTCTTTCTGTCTCTTAAAAAAAAAAAAATTGGGGCACCTGGGTGGCTCAGATGGTTAAGCGTCTGCCTTCGGCTCAGGTCATGATCCCAGAATCCTGGGATCAAGCCCCGCGTCGGGGTCCCTGCTCAGCAGGGAGTCTGCTTCTCCCTCTCCCTCTGCCTGCCGCTCTATTTGTGCTCTCTCTGTCAAATAAATAAATAAAATCTTTAAAAAAAAAATTGTTCTGGCACACATCACCTGTGCATTCTTGTTAGAAATGTTTAACTGAATCTAATTCTGAGAAACAGCCTGTAAGATGTCAAGACCTCTGCAAATCAGCTGGCCTGAACTCAGAAAGTATAAACATCCTGAAAGGCAGGGGAACTCTTCTAGATTAAAGGAAACTAAAGAGGCATAATAACCTAATGCAATGGGTGATCCTTCATTAGATTTTTTAAAATAACAGCTTTTTCGAGATATAATTCACAAGCCATAAAGTTATAACCCTTTTAAAGTATACAATTCAGTATAGGGCGCCTGGGTGGCTCAGTTGGTTAAGCGACTGCCTTCAGCTCAGGTCATGATCCCAGGGTCCTGGGATCGAGTCCCGCATCGGGCTCCCTGCTCTGCGGGGAGCCTGCTTCTCCCTCTCCCACTCCCCCTGCTTGTGTTCTCTCTCTCGCTGTGTCTCTCTCTGTCAAATAAATAAATAAAATCTTAAAAAAATAAAAATAAAGTATACAATTCAGTATAGAGATCCTTGTTTGTTGTATTCACTGCTGTATCCACGTCTGACAGAGTTTTGTGTAGTAAACACCATTATCTAATTTCACTTTATATCACACCAAAAGGAAGCCCCATACTAGTCACTCCCCAACCTCTCATTCCCCCATCCCCACCCCCCTGGCAGTTGCTAACCTACTTCTGTTTCTCTGGTTTTGCCTATTCTGGACATTTCACAAAAATGGAGTTGTATAATATGTGGCCTTTTCTGTTTGGCTTTTTTACTTAATGTTTTCAGGGTTCATCTGTGTTATGTTATGAATCGGTACTTCATTCCTTTTTGTTGCTGAATGACATTTCCTTGTACGATTAGACCACATTTTGTTCATTCATCCTTCAGTTGATGTACGTTGGGATTGCTTTCACTTTTGAAATAAATATTGCTGCTATTATAGATAATGCTGCTATAAATATTTTGTGTGGACATGTGTTTTCAGTTCTCTTGGGTATATATATACTTAGGATTAGAATTGCTGGATCGTATGACAACTCTATACTTAACTCTTTGAAGAAGTGCCAAGCTGTTTTTCCTAGTGGCTGCCCCATTTTACTTTCCCACCAGCAATAGATGAGGGTTCCAATTTCTCCACGTTCTCGGCATTACTTGTTGCTTTCCATTTTTCTGAGTATAGTCATTCAAGTGAGTGTGATGTGATACCTTATTTTGGTTTAGATTAGCATTTCCTAGTGACTGATGATGTGGAACATCTTTTTCGTATGCTTGTTGGCCATTTTTATATCTTTGGGGAAATTTTTCAAATCCTTTGCCAAGTTTTAAATTAGAGTACTTACCTTTCATTGTTGAGTTGTAAGACTTTTATAAATTCTGTCTTTCCTGTATTGTTTTCCTTTCTGGAATGTAAGCTTTTTAAAGGTAGAGATCCTTGTTTGTTGTATTCACTGCTATATCCACGTCTGACAGTAACTATTTTTTTTTTTTTTTAAAGATTTTATTTATTTATTTGACAGAGAGAGACACAGCGAGAGAGGGAACACAAGCAGGGGGAGTGGGAGAGGGAGGAGCAGGCTTCCTGCTGAGCAGAGAGCCTGATGCGGGGCTCGATCCCAGGACCCTGGGATCATGACCTGAGCCGAAGGCAGACGCTTAACGACTGAGCCACCCAGGCGCCCCTGACAGTAACTATTTGTTGAATAACTGAATGGTCATCTTTGGCCTTCTATTCTTATTTAAGAATGAGGCACTAAGATGCCAGCTGGAAGTTCTCTGTATGCGGTGGTCTTGTCCCTGGTAGTTTTCACGCTGACTGTTGAGCTAGTGACTGTTGGGGGATTCTCCGAGACCAGCATCTGCCTTCGGGGGATCTTTCATTTCCTGCAGAGAAGAACCCCCCACTTCCTTATGGGAACACTGGGGTTTTAGGCTGGCCGGAGTGGAAGCACAGAAATATATCCGTGGCTTTTGGTATTCTGGAAGATGAGAGAAGGAAGGGGGTGTGGTGGGTGGGGTCCCGCTTCTGGACATGCAGACCGCCATTCGGTGAGCTAATTTCTGCCCCACAGTGCAAGTCACCTGTGACAGGTATCCTGTCTCTTGTCCTGTTCACTTTCTCCAGAGAGTTATCCTCAGGTCTCCTAAGCGGTGGTGGGAACTTAGATATTCATTGTCTTTATCACCTCCCCTCCATTCAGACCCGGTTTCCCAGATGAATGGAGCCCAGAAGTCCTGGGTCTTGAGGGCTCCAGGGAAGAATCTGCTTTCCTTTTTCCGTTACCTACTCTCTAGGCCCCTGACGTGCACCATGTTAAATCCCTCAACGGAGGCATTTTCTTCTTTTGTTCTTTTTGTCCTTGAAGGTTAATACCTTTTATATTGATGGACTGTGAATTTTGAGTAGGCTTGAGAGAGGAAGGACATAAAAACATATAGTGTGCTGTTATTAAACTGAAATCTCTGTGGTTGTTACTGTCAGGTTTAATTTTATATTTAGATGTTTGCTTGGGGTGTCCTGTCTCCCCCAGCCCTTGAGTACAGGTATTTCATCTTACGCTTATTTGTGCTCGCAGAGCCTCACAAAGATTAACTGTTGGTTTGATTGGCTGCTAGTGAGACAGTGGCAATAGCATTTTGTCCGCTTGGCCTTAGTTTCTTCTCATTTCATTTCAGTGTCTAAACTGCTTTTTCAAAAACCAAATTCAAATTGAAATCATGGCCGATAATAATTTCTCTCTTTTTTGAAATAAACCTTTTAAAATGGTGAAATTAAATTGCTCGTTTGCTAATCTGATTTTTAGGAATGAGAGAACAAAGCACTAGGAGTACCTTTAAATGACTCACAATTACTCACACAAATGCATGTGAACTTGGGTGTGCAATTATGCAGCTCATCATGTTGCAGATGCAATTACACGCCTAAGTGCATGGCCACTCCCTCAGCTCACCCAGCTGCCTCTCTTGTTTCAGGCTTGTGATCGGTTATTATTAAGCCCCAGCTGTCAGAATTTGAAAGTACATGCTGATGCTCGTGGTGCCTTTCAACCAATAAGGGAGGAAGAGTTTGAAAGGAAATTTTCCTTTGAATGTATGTATTGAACAGTTGGTCTTAGTTGGCAAAATCCCATTCTGCCACTAGAGATACAGGCTATGCAATGAGAAAAATTAATAATCATAGTAGTGGTCAGTGATGTTTACAGTATAACATACCTTCATTGTCTCTGGTCTGCCAATTCTGAAATCCAAAAAGCCCTGACATTTTTTTAATAATTCATTGGTGGGAAAGCCTGACTTAGCTTGCTTCATTGAGACTCAAACCTGCCATGTGATGATGAAGCTCTTTTCCATCTTTATTTATCTCAAATCACTGGTGTGAATATGTGTAGGATTTTGGTGCGGAGATAATAACATGTTTGAATATGGACCACTGACCCAGACCTCACCGAAGATTTTATGCACTGTGCATACTATATTACCTTTATAAAATGCATAAAAAATTTGAATTTGAAGTTCTTTCTGGGCCCAGTAGTTTCTGATAAAGAATTATGGCCTCATAGTAAGAATAACAGATTTCTGATTAGATGTGACAAAATTCTTCAGGGGGATGAAACTCCCTCCCTACCTCTTAGAGTTTGGTTTGCTACTGCAGTGATTACTTTTGCTGCTCTTGATACTGTTTTTATTATTGCTCTAGTTCCAGAAGCAGATATTTATATCTACTTTAGAATGTCCTGGAAACAGTTCTGTAACAGAATAATAGATAATTTACTTGGTTGCTAGATAGTAAAATTATTTTATATTCACGGTGTCCATTATTGCTTGTAAGTGTAGTTCTTATCTATTCAGTGGTGTCATTAGAATGTCGAGTTTAAATTGAGTTTCAAGGATTAAAGGAGTATAAGATCACTAAAAGGTAAATTGATAATTCTTCTAACCAAGCATCTCCTGTATAATTAATAATGAGTAAAATATACATTAATTTTGCTAGCATTGAATTCTAAATATTTAGTATGGCAATTTTTACTGAATACATAATGATAACCTCTTCGGATTTTTCAAGGCCTAGCGCCGATGTCTCCTTAAAAGCTGTTTTGGCTGCCCGGCACCATTTTAAAATCTCTCTGCTCTGACACTAATCATATTTATATTGTACTTCCTTGCTTTCCAAACTTGTTTTACATATATTTGACATGTGGCACTTAGCTTTTGATAAATGCTCAGTTAACCTTTTGAATGAATGAATGAAGCTGAGGAAGTTAAGAATTGTCTAGTCCATCCACAGAAGTATCATTATATGTGAAACTTTTTTCCTGTTGGGTTTCATTTTGCTACTTGTTTTTATAAAGTGGAACACAATAAGCCTGGAACTCAGTAAGTACTTGATGAATGAAAATTGAATTAATATCTACCTCCTGACATTTAATGGAGCTAGTTTTACTCCTTGAACTTAATGGAATAGACTTGTCATTTTTCCGTGTGATGATATGCTGTCTCACACTGTGATGGTTCGTTCTCCAGTTATCACTAAGAGATACCCTACTGCACACTCTGCTGCAACGCATTCTGAAAATTTTGTAAGAGCATATTTTTAAAAGTCAACTGTTTGTACTTGGATACATTATATACTTTTTTGTGTGCTAATAACAGTTGAAGTTTCCCAGCTTATAAGCCCATTTTTGTTCAAAGTTATTTACTGTCTGTTGATAGAGCTCTACCAAATGGAGTAATTAAGAATTTTCTTAGTTGCTGAAGTTTTTTTAAGTCATTAAAAATTCAAGATAATAATTTCAGGGAAATACAAATCAAAACTACAATGAGATAGTACCTCACACCTGTCAGAATGGCTAAAATTAACAACA
This sequence comes from Neomonachus schauinslandi, assembly GCF_002201575.2. NCBI lineage: Eukaryota > Metazoa > Chordata > Mammalia > Carnivora > Phocidae > Neomonachus > Neomonachus schauinslandi. Next base: position 7,746,795 of record NC_058412.1, on the reverse strand, counting down.
CAGAAAACAACAGGTGTTGGCAAGGATGAGGAGAAAGGGGAACTCTCTTACACACTGGTGGGAATGCAAGCTGGTGCAGTCACTCCGGAGAACAGTATGGAGGTTCCTCAAAAAGTTGAAAATAGAGCTACCATATGATCCAGCAATTGCACTACTGGGTATTTACCCCAAAGATACAAATGTCGGGATCCAAAGGGGTACGTGCACCCCAATGTTTATAGCAGCATTACCAATAATAGCCAAATTATGGAAACAGTTCAAGTGTCTATTGACTGATGATGAATTGGTAAAGAAGGTGTGAAGTATATATATTTACAATGGGATATTATTACTTAGCCATCAAAAAGAATGCATCTTGCCATTTGCAACAATGTGGATGAGCTAGAGTGTATTATGGGAAGCAAAATGTCAGTCAGAAAAAAGACAAATACCATAAGATTTCACGCATCTGTGGAATTTAAGAAACAAAACAGGTGAACATGGGGCGGGGGAAAGAGGCAAACCAAGAAACACTCTTAACTCTACAGAGAACAAACTGATGGTTAGGGGTAGATGGGCTAGTTGGGGGACGGGGATTAAGGAGTAAGCACCCTTGTGCTTGTTGTGATGAGCACGGGGGGAATGTATGGGAGTGTTGAATTACTATATTGTATACCTGAAACTAATATTACACTCTTAGCTACCTGGAATTTAAATAAAAACTTGAAGTAAACAAAAAAGATGATAATTTTAATTGCTGTTTTATATTATCGGTTATTTTCTTATATTAATGGTAGGAAGATAATGAGATTATTTGGTTGTGTTCAGTAGCATTATAAGTAATGGAAGAAATGATGAGATTTATACCGACTTAGTGGTTTGGTTCTTTGTCTCTAATAATACGAATAATACATCGTTGTTGCTATTTTAACTATCCTTGATCTGTTAAAAACCATCCCTTTAGTAAATCCTCAGTCTTGGCTCTGGCTAAGTGGAAGTTTCAAAAGTCGAGTGGTGGGAGGGCTACCTTCTGTGGACTCCAGAAGAATTTTCTCCCCACTCTGTCATTTCTGTCCACTACCGGAATATACGAGAACTTTGGGTCTTAAAAGTAAGCCTGTATAAGTAACAGCGTAAAGGTAGTTTGTAACCACAGAGGCAGATGATCTCAGGCACATAGCATGTATTTTCATGTACTTTAAAATCGGTTCTTCTGCTCAGATGGATTAGAGCAAGCAGATACTTGGCTGCACTGGAGTTGAGGCCTTCCCCGGACAATGTGAGAAGGATTCTTTCCCATTTGGGAGGACCACGTATTTCCGGCTAGATTGGTTGGTACGATGGTCATTGAAGTTGCTGAGGGGCCCGCAGGAACCCTTCGTAGCAGTTGGTTGAATCAGTTTCCAGTTCGCTGCTGTGCTGACCTGTGACTTTAGGAAATTCTTATAAATCAGAAGTAGAAGTTCATTAATAGATAATAGAAGTTTAAAATAGAACAATCTCCGCTACTTTTCTGAAACAAAAAAAACCTCTTTAAGGTACATAAAAATGTAGATAAAGGAACAATACTCAGTTGTGGCTGAAGTAAAGTACAGAAATAGCAATATAATGACAGTACAGAAAACCTAGAAGCTTTTGATATAGTAAGAGTATTCCAGTGGTTAGAAAGGAAGTTTTCTTCAAGTTGTAAAGCCTGAAATTTAGGAAGTAAATTAACATATTTTTAAGGACTAATTGAAGGTTTAACATATTTTATGAGTGAGTACAACAAGGACTTTTTACACATTAATTAATGTTGTGGTCATTATAGGTACCTCAGAAAGCTGTGCATGGGGTTACGCCCTCCTTATTGGTTAAGCTGACCACTGCTTTTGCAACCTAATGGTAGCCCTTTGAGGAAAGCTGGAATGTAGATAAAACCTGCTGTTTAATGCCCGTTAAATCAGTAATTTCAACTTTGTTATGGTTGTTCTGATGTTCTTTTTTTTTTTTTCCCCCTGAAGAGGAACTAGGGCAATGTGATTAATAAAATCAACCCACTAGATTTCATTTTGTTTTTGATGGAAATATTTCCTCCTGTAAAATTTAATGGCCATGAATTTGATTGCAGAGTTTATTTACCATACCCAGACCTGCCCCAAGAGGCAGTTTAAAACAATTCCATTAGAATCCAGTTAACTAATCAAGATGAATGTTGTGGAACATTATAAAAAAGGACTTTTGTGAAAGTCAGCTCACATCTGGCCTGATATTTTGATATTCCTTCTCGTCATCCCCCCAAGAAAAGTCATTAAACATAGTATAATCTTCTTACTGTCTTTGAGGCCCGTGGTTTATCACTAATTGAAGGCTTTTAAAAGTGAAACTCTCTTATGAGGTCTTTTGGTCACCATTGCCCCCTTGCCTGGGGGCAGAATGGTCTGACTTTCACCAAGAAGTGCTCTCATATCCAGCAGTTTTATGGTGAGGTATTTGAGTGTTTTTATCTGAATAAGGAAAATTAAGCAATTTCAAAAATACTTTTGCCAGGCAGGACCCCTTAAGTCTTAGTACTGTGCGTGCTGGAATTCCTGAATGCATGCATACATCATGTACCAGTAGAGGTATTTGTGAAATGTACTGAAAGCACAGTACTTGGCAGGTGATGTTCTAGGTACTGGAGATTCGGCATTTAGAACAGATGAAGTTCCTACCCTCCCACGAGGACAGTCTCTTGGATATTATATTCCAGAAAGATGACCACAGTGTACTTACATTCTGCTCAGAAGAAGAGAAGGTTGCTGTCTCAGGTCCTACTCCAGCATGTGGCAGAGCTTTGCGTTTGCTTTATGACTGAGGGGAAGTTGTGAGTGCCCGAGCTGTCACTCTCTGTGATTTTCCCCACTGGCTCATGAGTTCACTCCAACCCGAAGTCCCTCCATATGTGATTTTCGGTGTCCCTGCTGTTTGTTCCTGGCCTCGCCCGTCTTCCCCAAGGACTCCGTGCAGTCTCCGTCTCTTGATGTGCACGGCTGAGTGGGTGTGTGCGTGTGCTCTGCTAGATTTCTTGTCCCGGTGAGATTTTAAACTCCTTCAGGGAGATCATGGTCAGGGACTTTGGTTTCGTGCAGTGCTTTAGATGTAGTAGCATTTATTAGTATTTGTTGACGTCAGGCTCCTTTCCTAAAATTGCTTAAATCATAGCAGTTTCTTTAAAAAGTATTCTACATTGAATTTTTTTTAATGCTTTGCATTTCTTTAAGGTTTGTCTTTCATGGTTAGTCAGACCACTTGGTGCATCAAAACCTTTACTTTAAAAAAATTGCATAGATGATTGCTAATATGCAACTTCCTGCTAGGACTCCTTTTATGCTCATTAAGCATGGTTTTTCATGTTCGCAAGTGCCATAACCTTTGGCGGGGGCGGGGATCACCCTTTCTAGTCAGGCACAGTAATACTGCATTCGTATGGCCATGTCTGACATTTACCTGTTTCTGATTGGAGATAGTATCAGGCACTGTTTTTCTTTGTTACAACTCTCTTCCTCCCACCTTTCCTTCCCCAGAAAGTTTAAGCTAGATTTAATCATTTCCATTATGATTTTTGTTTTTCTCTTGTTTAATTGATTACTATCACAATAGACAGGGCAGTAGTCATGGGAAGTTCCATTTTGTCAGAGCCCGGGGTTGTTCCTTGTGAAAGCCTGCAGTTCAGGGAAGCTTTCAGCCGCATGGCCTTCCCGCTAAGCAGCGTTGTTTCCTTTGGGGTAAGCTTTGACCTTGGGGGGTGAGGCATCGTGCTGGGAGAGATGTTGTATGGACAGCAAAAAAGTAAAAAGCGGTCATGGTATTTTATGGAAGTAGGATTACAGAATGAACTATTCCTATTTTAGTAGTTATAAATTCTGTTCAACTTTTATTTCTCCCTAACTTGTGGGTCTTGGCGCCCTTTTAGGTTAAGTCCGAAGGATTCTATATACAGAATTTTAATTTTTAATGAATTAAATGAAGTGGACCACACAAGAACAAATATAATTATCAAGTAATTAGTTGAGAACCCCTTAAAAGAGGGTAATTCTCATTTTAGACTTCCGTTTGAAAACGGCAAACTTAAAAAAGTCTTTTATACTAAATATGCTTTGTAGATTTTAGTAATCTTTTGAATAAAAGAGGTGATAGACAAGTGGATGTTATTTTAAGGACCTGAATTAAAATATTTTGTATTTTGATAGTGCTAATATAAAAATATTCATTAATATCTTTACATCCCAGACAGATTTTTCCTTTACAGGCCTAAATTTTTCCTACTTTATTTTCTTCCATTATATACTTGTTGATTATGCATATTGCAGTTACTTTTCAATATTCTGATAGGAACAAGGATTTTTAAATTTTATTTAATAAAATCTGGTGTAAAATAACTCTTAGTTGACGTGGTGAGAATGTGCATGTGCTAACCTTTTGATCAACACCGGTAGGTTTTGGGTCCTGCTCCCAGGTGGTGTTCATTCCTGGACAACTTGACAGAAGAATTAGAAGAGAATCCTGAAAGCACGGTTTACGATGATTACAAATTTGTCACCAAGAAAGACCTTGAAAATTTAGGTAAAAAAATTATGATAAAATTTTTAAAAAATTATTTGGGGGTTAAGTTTTGAAGGTAAGAGGTAGTAGAGTCACATTTATCTGATTTTCCAAATCTTCTCTTTCTGCCAAATCAGATATTAAACTTGCTATGTATATTGTCAAGTTTGTAATCTCTGCTGAGAGAAAGGTTGAGATAAACTCAACCTACTGAAGCTTTTTTATATTTTAAATGAGGAATAATTTTCTTTAGCATACTAGCTATGTATAGAAAAAATGTCAAGAAAGTGGTGATTTTCTTCAAGTACTGTTTGAGTATAAGGTTTTGAAAATATCTCAGAGACTGCACATAAATGCTTCTGGCTCCCTTTTAAGTTTGCTTGTAGAAGACCCCATCCAAAACTTGGGAACCTGATTGAATCCTCAGATATGTAGAACCTTATAGTTACTTTCGGCTTAAAGGTCACAGACCAAGAAATGCCTTTTACCAGCAGCCAACGTTGTGGGGCTTATCATGTGCAGGTAATATTCTGAATGTTTACATACAACTCTTAATTCCCCCCACTCCATGGAGTGGATATGGTTATGATGCCATTTTATAGATAAGAGACAGAGGCACTAGAAGGTGAAACTAACTTGCCAAAGGCTTCAGTCATGAACACGAGGGTTGGGGTTTACACCTAGAGCGTATGCGCTTCACCTCAGCCACACCAACCCGTCGGAAGAGTGCGTGTGTCTCAGGTGACAGGTCCTACTTCATAGGATAAGGAGGGCAGATTTTGCTGATCTAGTTCTGTCATTGGAGAAAGGCTGCACAGAAAATGATGGAGAGTGGGCAAACCTCGAGGACCCCTTCTCCACGAGTCTAGGCAACTTAGTTGTCTGTGGGGCAGACAGATGTACAGCGGCAGTTAAGTGTTACAAGAAAATAGAATCATGTCATAAATAAACTGAGAGGTTTCTGAACTTTATTTCATAGCACAATTAATCTAGGCAGAATTCATTTTCTACCACTTACCACCAAAACAACTCTTTACATTTTAATGTTTAAAGAGAAGAGGCTTGTAGTCAGCCTTTTAAAAACGATGCCGGGATAAAATATGGTACAGTAGGATCTTCCTCCTGATGTGCCTTCCTGAATAGCTCCAGTGTAACTTGTACACTATGCTGTGTCATACTCACCTCCATTCTTAAATCGGACGGAAAAAGTCATTGCTATTTTGCAAAGTTTTTAAAAATACTGTGTTGTGTTCATTTGGGGTGCTTGTTTAGTCTCTTTCACTGTGTTCATTTTGGGTGAGGAAGGCAGTTATAAAGCATGGTATTTCCCGAAACATGTTTCATGGAATGTTACTTGTGCTGGAATGTTGGACGGAGCGTACCGTGGCTAACACCGTGGGCATCAGAGGGAGACGGACGGGTGCGCGTCCCACATCTTCTGCTTAGTATCTGCGCGGCTTGGCCAGTTTACTGAACCTCATTGAACCTTGGTTTTCTCATCTGTAAAATGAGAATAACGGAAAGAACATGCCCTTCTTACATTATTGTAATAGCATGCTTTGTGTTTGGAAATTATGGGAGATAATTCCCCCCCCCGCCCACCACCACCACCGCTGTTCCTCCCTGATGGTATAAAGTTGGCAAGTCACTGTTGATGCCGGGATTATTCTTCAATTTGAACTGGTTCACAGAATCCAAAAACCTGAGAACCACGAGCATAAAGAATCCTTCTTTGCCAGTCTTTCATAGTTCACAAAGACTTTTTCATCATTTTTGTGCTTAATGACATGTAAAATAAAAAAGGGTGACACTGCTTAAAGTGGATTAAATTTCCTCCATAGTTTGTGAAGATTAGTGGTTCTCATACTTACAGTTTTATTCCAAAGTGAAACCTTATAATCAAATCAGAAGTGAAATCTTATTATAATCTTACTATAATATAAGAAAAAATGGTTTAACTTTCATTAAGATTTCGTAAGGATCTGCCTTCTTCTGATTAACTCCCTCCAGGGCTCACGCATCTCATCGGATCACCTTTCCTCCGGGCATATATGCATGGATTTTTCATGGATATAAGACTCTATCACAAGGTAAATAGACTACACTTATTTTAGGTGATTAATGAGCCATTCCTTCTCTATTTACTTGCATTTTGCAGAACATGCTTATGATTTGTAAGAGAGCTGCCTGTTCTTTGGCAGAATTGTCATGGTGTTGATGAAACATGCTATTAAATATGACTTTTATTTTTGAACTTTCTTTTCCACTATGAAAAGGTGAAATTGATGGTAAATCCATTTGCTTATGAAGAATACAGGAAAGATAAGATACGACAGAAAATAGAAGAAACCCGCACACAGAGAGTCCAATTAAAGGTAGATATTGTGTTCTACTCACTATTGAGTTTACCAGAAAAGTACTACATTTTCATTTTGTGTGTTATTCCAAAGAAACCTGCCATCTATTTCTGTTTTCCCTTTTTTTTTTTTAAGATTTTATTTATTTATTTGAGAGAGAGAGAAAGCACGAGCAGGGGGAGGGGCAGGGGGAGAAGCAGGCTCCCTGCTGAGCAGGGAGCCCGATGTGGGACTCGATCCCAGGACCCTGGGATCATGACCTGAGCCGAAGGTAGACACTTAACCGACTGAGCCACCCAGGCGCCCTCGTTTTCCCATTTTTAGTTTTACGTCTTTTCCTAATAGTTTTTTGATCTATTTTATTGGTCATGAGGGTGGATACTCTTTACAGTTTGAACATGATGGATTCTATGGCAGTGATATTATGAGAAATAATGCCAGAGGGACTGATATCATCAGCCCTTCTAAGAAAATGTGACGGAATTCTCAGATGGATTTTCAGTGTTTGGAGTGTTGAGGTTTTGATAATCCCCATTTCTTTCTGACATTTGGCAGTATCTGAGGCTATCTGCTTGGGTCATGGTCATCAGACTACATCAGGGTCCAGAAGGAATCAGATCACCTAGTTCTATTAATAGAATTTAATGTAAAGAATGTTAGAGAACTGAGGCAAAAACCATAAGGATAGCGCCTCAGGCGTGGCTGCAGGAAGCAGCCTCGGGGCTGGGTGGCGGGGAGGAGGCAGCGCTGCTGGGACCCCGGCCTGTGAGCCTCTGGTGCTGGCGCTCTCTGCTCCTGAGAGGGTCGGAAAACCGCCCGCTGGGGTCCCGCACTCTGCTGGAACCACCTGCTCGCTGCCAGGGTGAACAACTGTTGCCTCGCGCTGCCCGCCCAATAGCAGGCAGACAGGGAAGCCGAGTCCCCTCTGCCTCCCAGTCTCTCTGGCAGCACCACTGGGTTACGGTTCACCACCAGGTGACACACTCATTTCTAACTGGACATTGGCAATAAATAAATACACACATACATAAATACATACGTCTGCACATATATACGTAAGTATACATCTGTACACACACACTCAGTACCAAAGACTGTTTCCCTTTTTGCAGATTATTTGTGAAGTTTTCTAGGAGTGTTGAATGTGTGTGTGTTGGTAAGGGGGAGACTAGGATGTGTAGAGTATTTTTGTCCCATTCTTTGCATTACTTGTCTAAGTTGTATTTTACAATGGAACATAAAGCACTAAGTGGAAAAGGACAATAAAGAGCTCATAACTTTTTCCTGAGCATTGTCAGACTCACATCTAGAATTCCCCTTAGAAATTTGCTGTTTCAGGAGCAGCAAATAGTGCATTTAGCATTATTAGTAGCGTTTCAGGGGTTCCCTGAGCCCCAGCCAGAAGCTGCAATAGCAGGCCTACTGGTCTCCACTTCATCAGCGAGGGGCCTGGCCCTCTGAGGCTGACCTCAGCCAAACACAGCTTCTCCCAGCTCGCTCCTCAGTACTCCAGGAAAGAGACCGGGTGAGGGCAAGTACTCCCAGCTGATAACATCACGTGTGTCCACATTATTTCGTCCTCTGGGGATAATGAAATTTTAAAAATGAGAATTGGAGGGGTGCCTGGGTGGCTCAGTTAGTTAAGTTTCTGACTCTTGATCTCAGCTTGGGTCTTGATCTCAGGGTCGTGAGTTCGGGCGCCACACTGGGCTCCACGCTGGGCATGGGGCCCACTTAAAAAATAAATAAGAAATTTCCTGTTTGTGAAATTATACTCCTTACAGAACTATCAGCTTGTAAAGCTAAAATGTAGGTATTTAATACACCTTTTTTTTCTTCTGCTAGAAATTGCCCAAAGTTAACAAAGAACTAGCACTTAAATTAATTGAGGAAGAGGAGGAAAGGCAAAAATCTACCTGGAAAAAGAAAGTTAAGGTAAGATTTTATAAGGCAGTGAAGACGTTGATAAATTGTTTCTATATTTTCTTAGTAGTAACTTTTAATTATCTTTTTTCTTTCTTCTTGAAAAATACATGTAGCTTTTTTCACCCCTGCTTATGGGATAGTGTATGCTCAATATGGGAAGTTTGGAAAAATAGAAAAGAACATAAAGAATGTCACTTATATAATTCTACCTAGAGAAAGGCATCATTAATATGTTAGTGAATTTCCTTCCTGTCTTATTTCTCTTAAAATTATAAGCTGTAATAGTGAGATAATAATTGTATATATAAGATGTTTATCTTGGTTGCATAAAATAACACAGTGGTTTCCCATTTCATTAAAAATTCTTCATACTTTTGAGAGCTGCATATACTCTTAAGGATGTATAATTTATTTAATCCTTTTATTGTTAAATATTTAAATTTTTTATTGTTTTTCTTTGTTCTGACTAGATCTGTTTATAATTCCAGAATTAATTAATTTTTATTTAGACTTGGCGTTATCAGGAGTATGCACGCTTATGTGTAACTGCTTCTTACCTTCCTTTACTAATGTGAAAATGGATGAAGATCAGTCATGAAATAAATAAGGGTTAGTGTTTCATGTCGCTGATATTATCAAGACGGGGGAGATTTTTCTAGTTTTCCTACATACGTGAGGACTTCTCATCATCTGCTTAGACGAGCAGGCAGGCAGATCACTCAAGCGTGGCTCTTTGCTGGAATGAGTTATAAAGATCCAATCTCTGAGGAGCCCGCGGGCCCCGGCTCTGCGTGAAGGGCCTGACCTTGGAACTTTGGGCCAGCTGTGTTATGCTCGCAGGAGATTTTTGTTTGCTTGTTTATTCTTCTCTGTTCTCTTGCTGGTTTCTAACCAGGTTAAGTGAACGGGAGACAAGCCAGCTCTTTGTGTGTTTTTGTTCCACCACTCCCTTCCCTGACGCCAGTGGACTTCAGCTGAAGGCTCTTGTTTCTCACTAGCTTCTTGCTCCGTGATCCCGGGCTTTACTGGAGCAGAGTTTTTTCTTCTATCACATGCAAAGATAGGACCAGAGAGAGGGTATTCTTGGAGTGCTGTGATTTCTAAGTGGAGTACACACCACTCACTTCCTCTCCTCTGCCTCTTCGTTCCGGTGGCATCTTCCCATCCTGGTCTAGTAGGTTTTTTAAATATGTTATTTAAATCTTGATTTTTAGAAGCCTCTCTTAATTAAATCCATAGATGACTTTTTTGTTTCCGTTTTCCTTATGTGACTAATACACCAACATTGAAACAATTACTTAAACTTACTATATACATTTATATCCACGTGCTGGGTCTACGGCCCCTCCTAATTAATTCACATCAGGGCATTAAGTGTGTGCATGGATCTTAAAGTGCTTAAATGGAAGTGCCTCCTGCTGTGTTGTCTCCCTCCTCAGAGTATTCACCTTGATTTTCTTGTTAGCCCAGCCTGAGGATTCAGATTTAAGGAGGTAACTTTTCAACTTCATAATGTTGTTTTACAAGCTAAATGGAAGTGATCTTTGGATTACGTGCCCTAAAGCTTCAGGAGGAAGAGTGTGGGCCTGCTGTAGGATGCAGATATATGCGTTCCTATCTGTGTTTTATGCTTATGAGTCCTTATCTATAATGATACATATCTTAATATTACAGAGAGTAGGACACTTCGATTGTAACTGCAGCGCTTGTGCAGTGTGGCATAGTCAGTCTAGGAGCCTTTTAAAAGGCCCTGATGGTTATGAAGATGTGGGAAAAGTATCCTGTCCTCGCCTCCCACCCCCTTTCTTTTGCAGACTTTCACTGGGGTTGGGGACAGCCAGAGAAGGTTTCTAACACAGATGGTCCTCCCTGTACATGGGGTGCAGGCTAGTAAAAAATGACTGTGTGAGCTGAAAACACATAAAGTGGTCTTACTAATAGTCGTGATTTTGTGCATTTGAAAATTTTTGTCAGAATGTTGATAGGGTTGTCCTGTAAAGAATCCTCCTCGGACTACGTCCTGCTTCTAAACTGCAGTACCAGGAGGAACACCCTTCAAAATTCTTTTCTTTCATCAGACAGCGTTGTCTCTCTAGCTCCTGGAAGCTGGAAGTGCTATTTTTGTAAAAGCTACGTCCCCTGAGAAAATTCTGCTACAAACTGGTATTTGTAAGATGTGCCCCTGATTTGCTTTTCAGTGGCTTGCTGACCCAATTCCAGGCCTGTCATCAGAGCTCGGTTTCTTTCCGGAAATACTTAAAAGTTTTTTCGAAACCTCAGGCTGTTATTAGACAAAGTTTACATGATTTGATGTTTAACGTGGTTATCTAATTAAAATGAAGACCTTAAAAACCACTCATGAATTAAGGAAAGAACCCCTCGTAATGTAAAGAACACTTGAAAGAATTGTTCCATCTATCAGCAGTTCGTTAGTCTTGCCTTTGAACTCAGTTCTGCAAACCCTCAAGAGCTTTCATAGCTCTGATGACTTCTGATGTGAAAGCCAGTATGGTTTAGTTCTGCTTTGGCCCCAGCTGGAATTTCTTGGAGGCAGACAGTGAAATCTGTTCCCGAATCTTGCTGCCACTGATAACATCGTTGAAGTGTAATAAGGTGTGTTCTGTTCAGTACCGATGCTGGGCCTGGAGTGCGAACGGGCCCACTCTCTAATGTCAAGAAGCATTATCTGGACCTTATCCAAACTTAGACATTTGGTGGCATTCATTCATTTTTGCACCGAATCCGTATTGTGCCCCCTGTGCGCACAGGCATCTTGGAGAGGCGTGGCACACTGGTGATTCATTGGATTTGAAAGGGTTTGAGCCATTTTTCTTACAAGTGTCATTTCCTGGCTGTTGGCCTCTTCTACCAGTTTTTCACTGTTGCCTTGGAGTCTTGGATAGACGTCCTTCTCTTTGGATTCTGCGGCAGCTCAGTCGTGTGTGGTCCTGCACGACATCTCCAGGCCGAGCATACTCTCACCTGGGCCATGCACGGGAGAGGTGTCTTAGCCTGCGGGTTTATTGGATACCATTAAGAGTATATTTTAAAGTAATAATTCATCTCTCTAGGGAAAAGATAGAGCCATGCATAGACACTGGGTTGGATCAGATCAGTTTTAACATGCCAGATATTTTTTTTTAATGTTTTTTAGTACCAATTAAAGATTGTTTTTGGCTTTTATTACAGTTTTAAACACGTGGTTTTAAAAATGAAATGTTTTTCCAGGGTTTGTTAGGAACGTTGGCTGTCCCTCTGTCCTTCTCTCCCCCCCCGCCACGTTCTCCCCCGTTTGCACCCGTCCAGAGACAAACACTTTGGCACTTTTAGTGGATTACTTTGGTGTAAAGCTCCAAGTCTCTGAATAGTGCCCCTAATGCTCCTTCTTGGCTTTTAAATGTCAGGCCAGTTATCTTTCATCTTTTGATGACCTTCCTTCCTGGTAAGTTCTGCTGCAGCTTAGGACAGTCAGCACTTAGCTTGTTGGGACTGTGCGCGTGCTCTTCCCGTACCAGGCGGAGTCAGGTGGCCATCTGGGATTATGTATCCCCCATCCAGCCTCCGTCTTCCATGGATTTAGTGGTTGGCTTTTTCTTTGTTTTCTATACAGTGATCACTGGTTAGCCCTCAAACCGTTGCTGGTTGTCTAAGTCTCATCTCAAGATGTTTATATGAATATCGGTTGTTACATTAACTTTTCTTTTCCTGACAGAGTCTCTTCTGATGTGTCGGCCTCTCTCCATTCTGGACTAGCCGCCTCCGAGTGCTGGTCCACAGTCAGCATCCTGGGGATGCACCCCACCTACACCCTGTGTGGGATGCAGAATTAAAAAGACCTTTAGTTTTCTGAAGGAATATGTTTCCAACCCAGACAAGGAGGCAGTCAGTGTAAGGGTATAGTGAAGAGCTTTTCAAACATGTAGGTTCTCAGCAACAACCACACGTTACATTTATGTGCTTATTTTCCTGAGGAAGTCCCTCAGGATTTTCTCCTCCAAAATAAGAGAGTAAGGCAAGGAAGAGGAGGAGTACAAGGAAGCCCCCCACAGATGGCTGTGGGCTGGTCTTCCCTTCATAATCCAGCCTGCGGTTCCGGCCACCGTGTAGGCCCGTTCAATCCAGAAACTTAGGCTCTTCGGTGCTGGGGGATTTTCTTGGGGGAAAAAAATGTTTAAGTAGTTTTCCCCTGCTGTGATCTCAGGTCATGTGTTTATATTTAAGAGTGAAGGACCTACAAAAGCTTAGTGGGAACTCTGAGGTGGGGAGACAGGACTCACCACTCACTGTGTGGTGACCCAGCCAACTGTTTATTTGGGGAGGCGCCAAATAGCAGTATCTCTTTGGCCTTTCTCTTAGCTGGTCAGATTCTCCTGTTTGGAGGGTGATGGCCTGGCTCCCAGCATTCTGAGAACCTTCGTCAGGAGGGCTTGGGGTGTGGGGGGCGGGGCGGCATTGCAGCCCCTTTGTGCCACATGCTTCCCTAGCCCTCAGGGAGCTGCTGCCCCTGCAGGCACCCCTTCCCCTCCAGGGACGGCACCTCTCCTGGGACAGGGAGGGATTGAGGCCTGCCTTTCTTCTTTCCAGAATCACTGCTCCTGTTTCTTTCTTGTCCTCCTTATCCTTAAGGGTCGTGTCTTTTTTAAGCCCATTTTCTGTTGCTTTCCTGGGGTTTTAGCAGAGATTAGAAGGAGATGCTTATGTTCAGACTGCCATCTTTACCCAGAAGTCTGCACCACAGACATCATAGCGTTAATTTCATAGACAGCACTGAAGGAATGGACTTGTTTCAAATGTTAAGCATTCCTCGTATGTTACTATGTTGGGACAAAATATTCGCGGTAAGCATCCTACTCAAATCTACAGATAATACTTCTTTGAAGTAGGGCTGTGGTAGGAATAGTGCTTTGAGATGTTTTTCACATTTGAATGGCAGGTGTTTAGCATATGTGCATGTGTATTTCTAGGGTAGAGAGCTAGCCAGACACCTATAAACTGCTGTGGAGCATCACTGACTACATCTGATCCTTCTCCTTTTTTTAAGTTAGCTGTGAAAGCAAACAATTAGACTAGGAAAAATCTCCAAGGGAAGTATTTTTATAGCTAGGTCAGAAGAGTTATTATTTTATAGTTGTTCATCCAAAACATATTTATCTTTAGGCAATACAATTGATTTGTTTAAAATTAAGAAAAAAACTTAAGAATACTAGCAGCATATTTTTTGTAACATGTTTCTCTATTACTAAATGTGATTATTTAATGAATACACTAAGAATTTATACAATTTAGTCTCCTTCTCTCACTTGAGACCTGGCGTGTTGTTCCCAGGCATCTAATAGTGTTCATCAGAATCCAGATGGCCTTCTCCCTAAAGATTTAATTTCTTTAAACCAGTTTTAGGTTCACAGCAGAACTTAGGGGAAGTCACAGTTCTCTCCCGTGTGACCCCCGCGCCCACACACGCACAGCCTATCCCCCTGTCCACATCCCTCACCAGAGGGACATTGGTTAACTTGGTGAATCTATGTGGACACATCATCATCGCCCAGAGTCATCACCCAGAGTCCGTAGTTTACATTAGGCTTGGTGTTGTATGTTCTGTAGGTTTGGACAAATGTATAATGAGATGTATCCACCATTAGAATATCACACAGTATTTTCACTGCCCTAAAAATCATCTGTGCTCTGCCTGTTCATCCTTCCCTCACCCTGGCCCTTGACAACCACTGATCTTTGTACTCTCTCCGTAGTGTTTCCTTTTCCAGAATGCCATAGAGTTGGGATCGTACATATGAAGTCTTTTCAGATTGGCTTCTCTCACTTAGTAACATGCAATTAAGGTTACTCCATGTCTTTCCATGACTTCCTGGCTCATTTCTTTCTAGTGCAGAATCCTCTCGAGTTGTCTGAACATTGCCACGGCTTCTCCGTGCCCTTGCTGGAGGTCATCTTGGTTTTTTGGAACTTCTCATCCTTTGCTCCACCCTCTGCCTCTTTTTCTGATGCTCTTCAGTGATGGGGCCTAACTCCTGGTAACACCAACTGTCCAGTCACTTAAGCTGGACCTCGCACTCTGCTTTTCACTACCCCCTCCTGCCAGCTCCTCTGTAGCTGCATCCATCAGTTCTAATGTGGAAGTGTTCCCGCCCTAAGTCAGGCCCTGGCTCTTCTCCTGGTTTCCTAAAGCGGCCCGGTAGTCTTCCTCATGCCTGGTTGCTCCCTCGGCAGTCCCTCAGCTACCGTGCTGCTGAGGGCTCGCACAGCAGAGTTCTTGTCATCCGAGAGCCCTGGAGCACACCTCGAGCTGTCACCTGTCCCCTCCTCCTCATCCTTCTCTCCCCTAGGAGTTGCCCCTCACCTGTAGCATAAAGTGCCCGGTGTTACGGGGTTGGTTTCCGTTACAGTCTGGCCTGATGAAAAAATGCTTTTTCCGATTTTGTCATTCTTGTGTCGTCAGACTGTTCACCACTCCTCAGTGGGCTGGAAATGCTCTTCAACTTTCTGTCTGTTGAAAACTATTCATCTGTCCTCCAAATGCCACATCCGCCAGTGAGCCCTTCTGACCTGTCTCTTGTTGGAGTTACTTTTTACCTTTGCTCTTAGAGCACTTTCAGCTTTTCTTAGCATCCTTGGAGCCTCCAGGCTTTTGTTTCAGTTTTTGGTTTTTTCTTTCTTTCTTTCTTTCTTTTTTTTTTTTTTTAAAGATTTTTTTTTTTTGACAGAGAGAGACACAGCGAGAGAGGGAACACAAGCAGGGGGAGTGGTTGAAGAAGAAGCAGCCTTCCCGCTGAGCAGGGAGCCCGACGCGGTGCTCGATCCCAGGACCCTGGGATCGTGACCTGAGCCGAAGGCAGACGCTTAACGACTGAGCCACCCAGGGGCCCCTCAGTTTTTGTTTTTTTCTTTCTCATTAGATTCGGAGCTAGCACCTTGGGATCAGGAACTAGATCTTATCTTTGTTTCTTCCTCGAACCTAAATCTGTCTTAGAAATGATATTTAATCAGGGAAGGCTTGTTCAGTGTATCTTAAATATATATTCAGTATGTCATAGAATTTTAGGTTAAGGGTTCATCAGATTTTAGGTACATACCAGTAATAAACAGCCCAAGTTCCTTAATGTCTGATGACTTAATCAAATTTTTGTGTAGCTATATTCCAAGTACCACACTCAGAACTCCACTGCTTACAAACAACCACAAACAGGTTAGCCTCTCCAGCCCGCGTTCAGGCTGTTTAATTTACAAACCCTGTGAAGTAGGTTGATTTATCTGGGTTCCAAGCCTGTAGCAAATAAGAAACCGTAGGAGAGCCCTGAGTGTAGAAGATTGTCATCTGGTTATGGGAACAGCTAAGTTTACAATACACTCTAGAAAACTTTCTCTTCAAAATGGTACAATTAAAAAGGAACTTAGTGTCAGCCCTGACCTACTCAAATGGGTCTCATTATCAGTTTTATTGTGTCAGAAAGTTTACGCTCTATCCTTTGTGAACAATTAAATGGCCGATGGAAAAAAATTGACGAGGCCATCCTGTAAGAGATGGAAGCTTCCCTTATGTTTCCAAATAACTCACTTAGAGTCAGGAAGCTTCCATCAGCAGCCCCCTCGCCATGTTAATTCTTGCCTTATTATTGTTCTATATTTCCTTTCCCAGTTTTGGAATATGAACTTGGAAAACTCACTAATTTTATTTATTTAAGCTATGCTTAAAAAGCCATGTTTTAAAAATATATATTCCCTTGAAAAGTATTTTTTCATAAGAAATGTTAATTGAAGAAAATTCTTTCCAAAGTTTGAAGCATAAAGGTAAGCCAGAAAGGTTCAGTCTTCGCTCATTATGTGTAATGGTCAAGTAATACATATTGTCTGTGAAATAGATTAATAGAAAATGTTTGCAAGTAGGAGATAAAACCCAAGGGCAGTTAGAAAGTTCTGGAAACTAGTTCTAAAGAAGTTTCCTAATAATTTAATGTTATGCCTTATACAGCTTATTAATTTATAATTGACCGAAATGTTTTTAGGCCATCTTTCTGGTCAGATTTTATTCATACTAACTTTAAATTCCTACATTCTTTTTGTCATAGAGCCTTCCTAATATTCTCACCGATGATCGATTTAAAGTTATGTTTGAGAACCCTGACTTCCAAGTAGACGAAGAGAGTGAAGAATTTAGGCTTTTGAATCCACTTGTTTCGAAAATAAGTGAAAAAAGGAAGAAGAAACTAAGACTCTTAGAGCAACAAGAGCTTCATGAAAAAGTAACGTACTCCTTATCATTTTATATCTGCTTCTGTTTCTTGAATGTAAAGTTTTCTGTGTAAGTTAGAAGAGCCTTTGAGGCACTTGAGGTGTAATTTGTTCGAACTTCAGCTTGGAAGTAGATCTTAATTCGAGGCGTTTTCCCCCAATGCGTGCGATGTCACGTACTCCGTGGATGACAGTTAGTTAGAAGAGAATAACAGGTCGGTGTCTGGTGAGGGAAAGGAGCTACTTCTTACTATTTTTATTTTCAGGAAGAGGAGGAAGAACCGGAAGGAAAACCAAGTGATGCAGAAAGTTCTGAGAGTTCAGATGATGAGAAGGACTGGGTTGAAGAGGTCAGGAAGCAGCGCAGACTGCTCCAGCAGGAGGAAAAGGTGAAGCGGCAGGAGCGGCTCAGGGAGGACCAGCAGACAGTCCTCAAGCCCCAGTTTTATGAGATCAAAGCAGGCGAGGAATTCAGGAGCTTCAAAGATTCTGCCACCAAGCAGAAGCTGCTGAAGTGAGTAACCCTGCTCTCAGTGACGCTTTGCCGGGCTGCCGGGGCCTCGCTCTTCCTCGCGGCCACGTGGCCCTGAGCAGGACATTTTGCTCTTTGGAGTTAATGTGAGGGAAGCACCACAAGGCTGGAGGGGAAATACACTGGTCTTTATGATGATGACTTTTAATAGCTTTCTGAGGTGGAGTTTACGTACAGTCAGGCCCAGGGCACGGCCTTGGGAGTATTGGCCAATATACGAAAGAACATTTTTATGCCGCACAGGTCACGTTCTTGTGTTGTCCTTGTTTCTTTCCCTCCGTTGCCCTGACCTACAGCTGCTGGTTTTATTCTGTGCCCTGCAATCAGTGCTTTTCTGTACAGTGGTAATTAAGAGGCAACAAATTCTTTGCGTCTTAGCAAAAAGTTATTTTTCTTAATTAGAATTTCAGTTATGTTTATCCATATCTCAGCTTGCCTGATTACTTGGTTACTTGGAAAATTTGCCAGAGATTTTAAGCCTTTTGCAGGAAAATTGAGAGATGAGAAAGAGTGGTATGCTAGAATAGTCAAATACATAGGAAGTGGAATGGTGGTTACCCAGGGCTGGGCGAGGGGGAAAGGGGAAATGCCACTTAATGAGGTACAGAGTTTCAGTTTGGGATGAAGAAGTTCTAGAAATGGATAGTGGTGATGGTTGCACAGCAACATGAATATATTTTACCACAATAAAGAAGTCAACGTTAAAAAAAAATATTATTTGGGCAGTTTCAGTTGTAGGTGGCTAAGTAAGGAACAAGCTAGGTCCTCAATTCCAGATTGTGTACGAGCTGTAGGTTATATAAGTCTCTGCTCTGAGAATTCGTGGGCTGAGTATTAATGTGATAGACGGTCATGGTGGGGAATCTCGTGAGAAGAGCCGGAGGGTCTGGGGAGCCCAGGGGAGGAGGAGGAGGAGGGGTCGGGCAGGGTGGATGAGGTATAAGGTTGGGGGCAGTACCGGTTCTGTATCTGCACTTCTCCAGCTTCCGGCTTCCTGTTTGGAAAATGGGGTTTTTCAGATGCAAGAAGTGGGGAAAAGGTAGAGAGGACATCGATGGATAGGCTGAATTGTTTCTGGAACGGAGATATGGCTGGTCCTCATCATCTCACCAGCTTCTAGCCAGTATCTGGGTAGAGAGGACATCGATGGATAGGCTGAGTTGTTTCTGGAACGGAGATACGGCTGGTCCTCATCATCTCACCAGCTTCTAGCCAGTATCTGGGATACCAAATGTTGAGTGAATCCTTCAACTTAGAATCCAGGAGCATATCAAAATTCTGGTTCTAATGAACAAAAGATCTGGTGAACAAAGAATCTAGTAATAGGGTCGATATCTTTTGAAGATATCTTTACCACTTTTTTTTTTTAAATAACAACTTCCTTGAGATAATTTACATAACATACAGTTCACCTACTTAAAGTGTACAGTCCGTCGGTTTCTAGTATATTCACAGAGTTGTGCCTGTGAATATAATTACCACAATTAATTTTAGAACATTTTCATCTCTCCCAAATGAAGCCCCACACCCCATTAGCATCCGCTGCCCTCTGCCCCCAGCACACCCCATCCCCAGGCAACCACTAATCTACTTCCTATCGCTATGGATTTGCCTGTTCTGCCATTTCATATCACTGGATCCATACACTATGTGGCATTTGGTCTGGCTTCCGTTACGTCGTGTAATGCCTTCAGTGTTTGTCCGTGCCTTAGCATCTGTTGGTGCTGCATTCATTTCTATTGCCAAAAACTGTTCTGGTGTGTGGATAGACCCTGTTTCCTTCATTATTCACCAGTTGATGGACATTTGAGTTGCTCCACATTTTGGTTATTATGAATAATGCTGTTAGGAACGTTTGTGTGTAAGATCTTACACAGACATGCTTCATTTCTTCTGACTATATACCTAGGAGTGGAATGGCCGTCATATGGTGGCATATGCTTAACCTTTAGAGACGCTGCCAAACTGTCTTCCAGAGAGGCTGCTCCATTTCACGTTCCCACCAGCAGTGCGTGCAGCCTCACCTTTTATGTACCTGTTAGTCTTGGATATTCAATTTGGAGTCCTACTCAGAAGCAGAGGAAAGACTAGGTGTTTGTAGTTTTCTGATTCTGTGGAGTGAGTTTCTTTGTTAGATTATCTGCTGGTTTTGTGTTGCTTTGTTTACTTGACTACTGGTTCCTGAATCTGTACTAGACCCAAGTAGGTACTTGATAAGTTTTTGTGGAACTGAATCTCCTGTGCCTTGGCCACATGTCAAGCAACTTAGGAAGTTACCATTTCAAGGTCTGCTGAGAAAGAACCCATTTGCTCCCAACCCATTGGCCAGAAAAACCTGGGCACAGTTGTCTTTAGGTAAGCATGGTGACACGGTGATTTGGGGGTGGGAGGCAAGACTAAACTTTCTGACATTGTTGTTCTGCCTGTGGGCTGTAGCAGGACATTAATAAGAAAAAACAAAGGGGATGGAAATTTAGTATTTAATGGATAAATAATAGCCAAGTTAATACACTACAATTAAACATTTTTACTAAGTTGAATTTTTTTTTGAGAAGAGGAACTATATGAGTGATAATACTTCATGAGCTTACAAGGAGAGTCCTGTTGCTTAAAGTAATCACTCTCTGTTATGAACAACCTGCAGTTTGCTGGTATTTTGGCACAAACTGCTTACTGAGTTCTAGTCTTGACTGGATTATTTTGGCAAACCCTGAACTTGTGTTATCTTTGTATTTAATGAAGCATTGAACCGTTATCCTTCAGAGAACCAAAGTGATGCCTTCTGCTTATTCTTTTGAGTTACCACAGGCAGTCAATAAAACACAGCATCAAAACTGAGTGTATTATGTTTTAAAGGTTCCCTTGGACTTACCCTACTTTAAAACTTTTTCTGCAAAGGGAAAAGTGGATTATGAATCCTAACTCAATACTTGAGGGAGTCCTCCTGTTTGCTTGGCATGGTAACATGGCGTCCGACAAATACATATGTCTGTCAACACATATTTATATGCCTTACAGTGTGCGTGCTTTGTGAGTTTATTCAACCACCTGTCGGCCTCTCTGGCCGCCCTTCATCAGTCAGACATTGGTTGAGTGCCTGCCTATTGTAAGCAAAGTGCTGCCCAGAGCCAGGGGGTGGAAAGACGGCACAGCTCACAGGCCTGTAGCCTTCCCATTCTCGCTGATACTCAGGAGCTGTAAAGAGGCGTGTGGCAAGTGCATAAGAAAGGAAGGGATATAACTTTTGGAGATTTAAGAAAGTCTTTATAAGAGGTCATACTGAAACTGGCCAAAGAGAGAGACAAAAGACAGAAAGTTGCGCACCCACAGCCACAGCAGGGTGGGAGAGGCGGCGTGTGAACAGGGAGCGCTGTGTGAAAGCCGTGGGAAGCTGGCGCTGCGGGGGCTCCTGGAGTAACGGTGGCGGGGCGGGGGGGCGGCATTCAGGCCCTGGCCCTCGCACTGCTGAGCCACTGAGATTACCGTGAGCAGATCTGTTTCCAACCCCTTCCCCAAATCATGTGAATCCTTACATAATAAAAGCAGTTCACGTTTGTTACAGAACATAAAAATAAAAACCTGTAGGCATAAAAAGTCCTTCTTTCCCAGAGACTGGTAATGAAATACCTCGTTTTAGAGAGAAGCTGCAGGGAGGGGCCCCTGAGCTCAGCTAACAGACTGTTCAGTAGTCCCAGTCAGAAGTAAGTGATAAAAGCCTGAGCTATGGGAGAGAGAGGACCAGGCAGCCTAGGACCAAATTATTCACAAAACTGTCCAAGTAAGAATAGGAAAGGAAAATGGGCATACAGCACAAGGTTGTTTGGTTACTAATTTAATAGCAAAGGAGAAAGGAGTGGTCGGCAGTGTTGATCTGTCTCGCAGTGTTGCCACCAAGGCCAAGGAGACAGAATGAAGACCAAGTTTAAGGCTGCAAGTAGTGAGCCCACTATCAGCACAGTTAAGTGTGCGGTGCCAAGTGTCTTGGTAATGTTCAGTAGAGAAACTGAGACCCAGAGCGTGGGCCAGAGACCTGGGGCTGAGCGAGCAGCTTTCCCTGTGTGATTGAGACCGAGTCTGAGTGTGTAGAGTGCGGTGTGGGTGAAGAGGGGAGCCCCTAGGCAGCAGCAGGTATTTTTCTAGTCTGTGATAAAAACTGCACACCTCTCTTTAGAAAGATACACCTGCACGCAAAGTACTGCATGTCGTTTTAGAGCTGTCACCGGTAAAACTGACAGCCAAGGGCTAAGACTTCCAATTTGGAGGACAAGCGGAGGAGAAGGAAGTAGTAAAGATCACTGAGGAGTTTTCAGAGACGTAGGAGGAAAGCTGGGAAGAGCCAAGCAGGGAGAAAATGACACAGAGGGTGTGACGCAAATGTCAGAGAGAGGCGGGAGGTCCAGGGAACAGAGCAAAGCCATTAGGAAGCTCGTCTTGCTGGGACCAGCTTCTCCGGCATCAGCCCGAATGTCGGATTGCAGCAGACTGATGAATGAATAGAGATAATAAATATTGTGAGCAGTTAATGTGGATGATTCTTCCAAGAAGTTTGGCAGAAAAAGGAAGGCGTCAAAGCCAATAACTTGATGGGGAAGGTCCTTCAGGCTGTTAGAGATAGAATGTGTTAGTGGGCAGGGAGGGATTTAACTGTGGCATGCAGTGACTCGAGAGACCAAAGTGAACAGACAGATCTGAATTCAGTAAGCAGTCAGGAGGAGACAGGCCTCAGAAAGGGCAGGGGTACACCCTCAGAGCCCCAAGGGGAGGCCATCAGGATGGGTGGGTGGAAAGTGGGCAAGTTCATGCCGACAGCCAGTCTGCAGGGCCTAACGGAGGCACTGGCGGGACGTGCCAGTGAGCCTGGAGGAGAGGTCTACAACAACACAACTTCCAGAAGCTCAGTAGCTGGGGCTGTCTCCTCTCCTCTCCCTGCCAGATGGCCCTTCAGTGGGTAAGCCTTCTTTGAAGCACCTAGCCTGTAGTCCGTCTTGGAAATTCAAAGGTTTCAAAGACATTTCCTGCCTTGGAGGAATTCACTTTCTTCCCCAGGTGGTTTTAGTAGCTCTCAGGGAGCTGCTCATCACGCCGACAAATTTATCCGCTTTGTGGATGAACTCTGGCCTGTTTGTACTCTTCAGCTAATTTTCCTCACTGCCAGTGGATGAGAGTTGAAGGAACACGGTCTTATTTTAATATTAGAAGCATTTTTTTTTAAAGATTTTATTTATTTATTTGAGACAGAATGAGAGAGAGAGAGAGAGCACATGAGAGGGGGGAGGGTCAGAGGGAGAAGCAGACTCCCCGCCGAGCAGGGAGCCTGATGCGGGACTCGATCCAGGGACTCCAGGATCATGACCCGAGCCGAAGGCAGTCGCTTAACCAACTGAGCCACCCAGGCGCCCAGAAGCATTTTTAATCTAATTTTGAAAGCAATTTAATTCCAAAGTTGCACTTAGAAAAAATCTCTTCTTACTCAAGTTGATACATACTCAGGTGATGTGGAAGCATCTTTTCATCGTAATACATAGGAATGTCGAACAAAAGGGGAAAGTCTTGCTTTTACCCCCACACTCCCTCCCTGAGGTCCCTGCTGTGTGTGCCTTTTCAGAATTCAGTGACTCCTGTGGGTGTTCACACGTGCAGCGCTAGCAGATCTCTCCTGGACACCAGGGGGCCCTACTGATCCTGTTGCCGGTGAGCGGCTCTTTTCACGTAGTGAGAAGTGTAGAAAATTTTTCTTTGTAAGTACACGTAGGCCTCCCAGTAGCTGCATCGCTAGTTCCTAAGGTGGATGGGCTGTACCGTATGTAAGATTCCCTCATTTTTGGGAGGTTTAGGTTGTTTCTTGTTTTCCTCTTCTCCTTTTCCACAGTTAGAAATCTGTCCACACGGGGCGCCTGGGTGGCTCGGTTGGTTGGGCGACTGCCTTCGGCTCAGGTCATGATCCTGGAGTCCCGGGATCGAGTCCCGCATCGGGCTCCCTGCTCGGCGGGGAGTCTGCTTCTCCCTCTCACCCTCCCCCCCTCATGCTCTCTCTCTCTCATTCTCTCTCTTTCTCAAATAAATAAATAAAATCTTTAAAAAAAAAAAGAAATCTGTCCACACGTGCAGGGATTTCTTCAAGCTGTACCACCCAGTCCCGGAATTTGCTGGATCAAAAGGGGTCATATCGCCCTGGAGAAAGGCTTTGAGCTCTTCGCGCTCTTACCAGAGTGCCTGTTTCCCCACACTTGCAACAACAGTGGATGTTAGGAATCTTTTTAAATATGAACAGAGCTAATAGATGAGGTATCCAGATATGCTGGTTGCATTAGTTCATATCTCCGGAGACACAGGGGCTTTGAGGAACATGCAGACAGAAAGCATTGAGATGGAGTTTTCAGTGACCTGCACAGTCTCTGTAAATATTTGTCAGAGGTATTTGGCTCTAAACAGAGTATTTAACATTTGCTGTTTAGCTGTAGATTCCGTTTCTCCACTGCCTTCCTGTTCCCTTTGGTGTGGACTGTGGGATCGTGGGTCCTTTCTTTTGAGTTAAGTCCTCTGAATGCTATACTAATGCACATGCCTCCACACAGAGTGATTTCTGAAAACTCAGTTGAGAAGCATTATTTCCTGGGGTATATAATAAATATCTAGTTTGATGTTTCCCCTTGTACTTCATGCCCATTTTTTTTTTTAAGGTAGCCTTGCTGAGAACTCCGATTCTTTCCCCCACCCCTCCACCCCCACCCCATAGCCGTGTCCGTTGTCCTGTGCTCGATAATTCTGTCCTTTCAACCTTCGGAAGGTTGACAAAGGTTGGAAGCCCACATCTGTCTTCTTAGTAGTCCCCACAAAGTGGTGGGGGGCTGTTCATCGTGTGACAGTGACATTTTTTTCCCCTAGAGTTCTTAACCTTCCTTATCGATGTCACACAGCGTGGATTTCTGCATTTTGTTCTTCTGTTACAGTAGACAGTTTTCAGGTGTCTGTCTGCTTCTTAAATCGTCTCTGACCGAATTCATTCTCAGGTAGCTGGCTTAGGAGCTGCTGGTGAGCAGCCACATACCGTAAACTGACTTTCAAAGGGAGGGAAGTAGGACTTGCTTTAATGTAGCAATCTCCGCACTCAGTGCCTGTGTCTGATCTTCTGCCATGGCTCGTTCTAAAACCCCGCTCGTCTCTCCAAGGAGCCCAGACAGAACAAGTTTTTACAAGTGCACCTCGAAAGTACATTGAGAGAAAACCAGAATTTATATACCCTATCATGGAGGAAATAAGGTCATTCTTAAAAGAGTAGTAATTGCCCACAATTTACTTGAAAAGTCACTTTCTTCCCAAATTAGTGTTTGCTGTGTGCCACCCTGAGGTCTCAGTGGCTCCACAGCCCGTCAGAAGCCATGAAAGGAACGAACAAGAACGGCACGGACAGGCTGAGGAATTTGCTTAGGCTGGCATAACTCACATCCACACTGGGGTCCTTTACACTTCACGTTTGAGTTCTTGCTAAAATAACCAAGCTCAACTAGATCTTTGTTTCACTCCGTCTGTCGTGTGGAAGCTTGTCATTTGGAAGACTTCGTGGATGCATTTCCCACACAAAACTTTATAAATCAAGTTTGGTCTGACACACTCCCGGAAACCAGAAATTCTTAAATTGGAATCCTGGTTTTAGACTTGAGTCCTCGCGTGGCCTGGGGCGAGTCATTTAGCGCCTCACCTCCCTTCTTGCCATCTATAAAGGATAAATACTTTTGTCTCAGGGATGTTGAAAGGATTAATTAGTTCGTCTGTAAAGCACTTTGAAGATGAAAAGTACTTTAAAAGTGCTTCTTAATAACATTATTGCTTAGAAAAGAGTGCTACTTTTATGCTAACCACTTCACGTCTCAAGTTATATAAAGAAGGCATGTTCGTTACATTAGTAGTCATAAACTGGAGATAAATCTCTCATGGTGCGAACATCAAACATTTCCTGCAGAATTTCAAAGGGGCATCACTTTATCTTGGGGGGCCATTTAGGAGCAGCTTTCTGCTCAGTAATTAGTTATGAAGATCGTATTTCAGGCAAAAGCATGGAAACTCACTGCGAGTCTTTGTCTTGAAGCTTAATTCCATTTTTTCCCTCCAAACCCAGTTCACAGAAAGGGCCACTGTTCTGATTTTATACTAAAACATTACTATTGTGACATGCAGTGAAGGGTCACGTGTACAAGATACAGACTGAACGTCTTGGTTGTAAAGCCAGGTAGGGTGGTGTTACTGGTTCAGATGGCACATCAGACCACGGCGGGGGCACAGAGACCCGAGAAAAGTGTGGAAAACGTGATCAAGAAATGGGATGAAATTTACGTTTGGGGTAAAGTATGATGGGACAAGTAATTCAAGTAAGAAAGTGGAAGGAAAAGGCACCGAGAGAAGGAACAGTGCGTGAACAGACTGAATCGGATAGAATTTTACCCGCGGTGCTTTCGTTTGCTGTCTGTGGTCAGGCAGACTCATGTTTGGGGGTTCGTGCTGTGGGTGGTGAGTGTCGCCCCGGGAGCTGAGGGCGGGTGGAGAGAGCCTCCGGACTCGCTTGGCACCTCTCCCTGGCTTCACCCGGAAGACCTGCTCGGGGTCCGCTCCCTCGGAGAGGTGGCTGGGTTGCCGAAGCGTGAAGTGCTCTGCTGCCTGCCTGGTGTGGGGCTTAAATAGAAAAGCCTCCAGAAACATCTGTGCCACTGACCATTATGGTAAATTACAGGCTGCAGAGACAGCGCTCCTTGCCTGTCGGCTTCAGAAGTGTGGTTTAGTGAGATCAGGAGCAGCCACAGAAAATATATTTGGAACCACCACTTAAGATACTAAGTGAGCGGGTGTTTTGGCAGCTCTTTTTACTGTGTGTCTGTCGAGTGTGAGCAGTGACTGTCGGCCCCGATTCGTTCCGCGATTGCGTTCGGTGAATGCCATTTTCTGGCTTCCCCGCGAGCGTAACAGATTTTCTTCATATGAGCCATTCTAATTAAAACTTGTTTCGAATGCTAAATCAAAACATACTGCTAATTAATGTGTCGTTCTCTTAAATCTCCTCCAGTAAAACCCTTGAAGATCGTTTGAAACTCGAAGCAAAAAATGGCATGGTGAGCATAGCAGATACCACAGTCGGCAGCAAACAGTTGACATTCACGTTAAAGAGGGTGAGTTTTCTAACGTGATTTTGTGAGTCCAGTCGTGCCGTGCACTCGTCTGACCTCAGCACGGCCACCCCAAGCTTTTCCCCTGTTGAGGAAGCTGTGTGCCCATTCTAGCCCTTGTCCTGCAGCCAGAGCCCCTGCGGGGTTGGGAGCGAGCGCTCAGCTTGGCCGAGGCCAGAGCCGGAGCCGGAGCCGGAGCCGGAGCCGGGCTCTTGCTGTGCTGCGGAGACGGGACTTTCGCACCCCGGAGCTGGTGCTGCTGGTGCGGAGCCGGCCGTGTGGTTTCTGGGTCACTGGGCCGCCTCCGGAGCGGCCTTGCCAAGAGAAAGTCCTGCCTGTCCAGGGCTTAGAGAACTCGTGGTAGAATGAAAATAAGATGCCTCTGAAGTTACTCATGTTTTGCGAAAAACCGAAGAAGCACAAAGAAGTACTTAACGTGTCCCCAAGGTTGAGTCGGGCAGAGGCTGTGCAACTAGATCAATTTATGTTTGATTTTGCCTGTTCACATCATTAGAGCAACAACATTTTAACTATTAAATCTCACTTTTAGGAATAATTAGGGATTTGTGTATTGTCTAATAAAAATCTCCTTTGATACTAGGTCTGTGATTTACTTAGGTGAAATCTCAGGTTTTTCCAGGATCTTCATATATGCTTCTTCTTCTTTTTTTTTTTTTTTAAGTAAACTCTACCCCCAACGTGGGGTTCAAACTCCCGGCCCCACCGTCAGGAGTCACATGCCCTATCGACTGAGCTAGCCAGGCAACCCTGATAGACGCTTTCTAACGTGTGACTAAAATGTAAGGGGAAGGTTTGTGCTTTAGTTTTATTTACAGTTGTATAGCGGCAAAACTAGGATTGGTCCCAAATGCAGTTTTCGGGTTCCCTGCACCGCAGGTCTCATCAGACCCGTGGCCGGGTGTGGGGCTTACACATGTCCGCATCCCCCCTTCTCTGGGCCAGGCTGCTGGCGACGGTGGGTCAGCAGCTGGAGCAGGACGGAGAAGCAGAGGGAAAGGAAACTTGGGAGATGAGCCGCCTGGACCCTCGGTCCTATGGGATTGGGCACGTGGTGCTGACGTCGTCTGGTGCGGCCTTCCAGGGAGAGGCTGGCCAGAGTCCCTCTCTGGGTGGGGCTTTGTCTGTGGGACAGTCACTGCTGCTTACGGGCTCCTCTGGAGGCTCCTGCCTTTGTGGGGAAGGCCTGGCAGGGCTCTGCAAAACGTGCTGCTGGAGAGGGGGAGGTACTTCTGGGAGATGGCTCTCCCAGCAGACCGTGGGGAAATGCCCGGGACTAATGTCCACCCCGAAGATGCAGAAGAGTGCCTAACCGACAAGCTCCAACACACCCTGTTTATCTTTATTTGGTACATCATTTTCCAAAATTGTTTGGACAGGAAACACTTTGGGGGATAGTTTTTAAAATGAAGAAACAAAATATTAAATCACCGGTGTTTGTTGATCTTACACGGGTCTTGATACCGTAGTTTGGAGTGCTGGTATGCAGGTTTTCCGAGGATCCCGTTAACAAGTGATTGTCAGGTATCTGCTCTGGGGTGTGTGCTGCAGGGACACAGAACAACACAGGTGTGGTCCCGGCTCCGCAGTTCTCAGTCTGTTGAAAGAGGGACACGGGCGCCTGGGTGGCTCAGTTGGTTAAGCGACTGCCTTCGGCTCAGGTCATGATCCTGGAGTCCCGGGATCGAGTCCCACATCGGGCTCCCTGCTCGGCGGGGAGTCTGCTTCTCCCTCTGACCCTCCCCACTCTCATGCTCTCTCTATCTCATTCTCTCTCTCAAATAAATAAATAAAATCTTTAAAAAAAAAAAAAAAGAGGGACACACCCAGTTAGGTCATTATGGTGGTGGCAGGTGCTCCAGCAGAGGACGGGGGCGGGGGGGGGGCTGTGAGAGCGTCCGGGGCTTGACCCGGACAGAGGGGCTAGGGAAGGGGGAGTGATGTGCGGCTTGGGTCTCTAAGTTGAGCGAGAGCCCTGCGGGGTCAGGCAGGGTGCCAGGCGCAGGGTGCCGCTAAGGCAGCGCTCTTGCTTGAGGAAGGGGGAGGCCAGGCGTGCTCGAGGGTCCGACGAGAGCCTGTGTGTGTAAAACGAGCTCAAACGGAGGAGCGGCGTCAGATGCAGCCGGAACTGCACAGCTCAGCCCTGGAGGGCCTTGTGAGCAGGCCACGGCACGCAATTACCCTTGATTCCGAGTAGAACCACGCGAAGCTATTGAACAGTTTTGGTTAGCAGCAGACCGACCCTCTTTATTTCTTTTTTTTTTAAAGATTTTATTTATTTATTTGACAGAGAGAGACACAGCGAGAGAGGGAACACAAGCAGGGGGAGTGGGAGAGGGAGAAGCAGGCTCCCCGCCAAGCAGGGAGCCCGATGTGGGACTCGATCCCAGGATCCTGGGATCATGACCTGAGCCGAAGGCAGACGCTTAACGACTGAGCCACCCAGGCGCCCCGACCCTCTTTATTTCTAAAACCTGACGAGCTGTTGCGTGAGGA
The DNA here is from genome assembly GCF_002201575.2 of Neomonachus schauinslandi. Classification (NCBI taxonomy): domain Eukaryota; kingdom Metazoa; phylum Chordata; class Mammalia; order Carnivora; family Phocidae; genus Neomonachus; species Neomonachus schauinslandi. The sequence goes on along the minus strand of NC_058412.1, from coordinate 7,717,525 downwards.
GTGGGCCGAAGGGGCCCGGAGCGGAGGCACTGGGGATGCACTAGGCAGGAGGGGACTGGATGGGATTTATTGGGGCTCTTGAAGGAGTAGTAATAATCAGAAAAAGAATTTAAGGCATTATTCAGAGTCCCGGTTTCAGAGCTTCCTAGAGGAAGGGGACTCATCAGCTTTTTGTCTTACAGATCGCTTTCCTTCCCCACTACTCCCTCGCCTCTCACCTCTTTGATTTCAAAATATTGAATAATACCCGCTGGAGGTGAATACAGAGACTTCTCCTTCAAGAGCAAGATACAAAGGACTATTGTAGGTGCACAGGGTAATATAGACCAGTGTAAAGCAGGCCTCATGGGTGTCTATAAGGCAATGCTTTTCAGCTTTTAAAACTTCTGCTCCATCAGTGCTTTCTCAGTTTACCTTTTGTGCAATTCCAGCAGCTGAGAATATTTTTTTGAGCTTTGCATTCAAGAGTTCGTACCCTTAGAACCATCAAAGGTGATTTTAAAACCAGGCGGCTCTGACCTCCGTGGTGGGTTCTGCATTGGCTCTCTCCTTTCTGAGAACTGCTGCTGACAGCCACGGAGCTTCCTTGGGGTGGAGGGGCCCCCCTCCCCCCCTCCCCTCTCTCCCTCCCCCCATGTCCCCCTCCCCCCCTCCCCCCCCCATTCTGCCAGCGCGAGCATCAAGGTGGGAGGCATGCCCTCGGAGCCGTCAGCCCGAGAACCTGCGCGCTCGCTCCACCTGGGGGCCTGCAGGCCACTTGTCTGCTGAGCCCTTGTCCGGGGTTAACGGCAGCAAATCTTAGGCTTCTGAGGGGAGTTGGACTTTTTGGAAACAGCCAAAAATTCTTTGGAACCCGTTCTGGAGAATGATACTTAATCGTGGTGGGTTTTAATACACCTTCGGTACGTGTAACTATTTGTGTGTGTGTTTGGGGCAACATAAATAAATTAATGTCTCTGGCTAATAAACGGCACAGCATTGTGGGAGTGGAGTCCAGGGGCCAGACTGCGTGGCCCGGGGCCCATAGCAGCTTTGCTCCCTCGGGTGTGATGGGGGTATTCTGATGGTTACAAAGGGGGGTGTTGGGGTTTTCTTTCTCTTTCTCTCTCATGTAATTTTCTCCTTTAGTCCGAACAACAGAAGAAGCAACAGGAGGCTGAGAAGCTGCACCGACAAGAAAGGAAAACCCTCCGTCGTTCAGCTGGTCACCTGAAGTCCAGACACAGACGCGGCCGGCCGTTTCATTGAATCTGGAAACCGGTCCTGCACGCGGCTCCGGAGGAGCGCCCAAACTGACCATCGCTTAGCACGTCGAACACAGAGGGACACACGTTAACCATTAGTGTAAATTCGTGGTACCTGGGCGAGGTAAAGGTTTGGCAGCTGTCGTCACGCCCTCTGCAGCAGACTTGGAAACCGCCCCCCTTCCCCGCACTGTCTGTAAGTTGTTGTCCCCATAAACATTGTCCGTTCCCCCCCCCCCCCCCCCCCGTTTTAATCAAGTAAAGCCAGGTGTTGCTTTTCCATCTTGTGAAATGTGTAACATGGGATGGGAGGTTATCCTGTGCTAAAAATGCAGATCGACCATGTTCGGCACCGTTTCCTTTCAGCGCCTACTGTCCTTCACTGTTGACCCCCAGGAACCCCGTTCCTGTGTCGCCTGAGGTGTCCGTGTTGGCCGTGTTTGCATTTCTACATTGGTAGTTTGTGGCTTGTTTATGTGGGGGGGCGGTTTAAAACATATTTTATAAAAAGAATATAATTTTATGGTAATAATCCTAAAACAAAAATGGAAGCTACTGGTTATTCTCTTAACTTTTCACAAGATTAAATATAGATTTTCCTTTTTTTTTTTTTCTGTTTCTTAAAGTGCAATTTGAGATAAACTGGCTGGAGAAAACATTTATAAAAATAAATACTTTCATTTGACTAGCTTCTTTGAGAAAGATCCATGCTTTGAGTTGATTTGAAAATTGAATTTGGTTTCCCTAGTTCTCAGGTATTAATGTGATTTTGGAGGTGTGTTTCTTTAATCACAACTGGAACCAGGGCTCTTTGGCCTCTAACTGGAAATGCGGTAAGCACAAAGGGAGAATGTGCTGACAGGACTAGGCTGCAGGCTGTGTAACCGGCCTCATGGACACCCGGATCCGGGGCCCCAGATTCAGCCAGGTCTCTCTCCCCTTTTCTTCCTCCTGTCGCAGCGTTGTTCCTTAGCCCTTCAGCTCTCCCCTGCTGTCTTTCCTTGACATCTTTCCTGTCCTGTCCCCGTCCTATCTCTGTTGCTTCTGTACAGACATGTGTCCACTTCTGAGGCCTGAGAGGTGCAGTCTGTTTCCAGAAAAAAAGATGTGTTTGTCTGTGTGTGTGTGTGTGTGTGTGTGTGTGTGCGTGCCTGCGTGTGTGTCCGGCGTGGGTGCGGCTTGTGTGTATGGACAGACACCGTCACCAGAAAGAGGCTTGTTACCTGGGCGCCCACCCAGCTTGTGGTCTGGGACAGAGGCGTCACCTGTTTCCATCCCTGGTGCCACCTGCTCTGCTTCTTCGGCTT
>NC_058412.1:7712327-7714964 GCF_002201575.2 Neomonachus schauinslandi | reverse complement strand
GCCTCTTCCCAGAGGAAGGGGCCTCAGCCTTTCTGCACTTGCTTGTCTCTGTGTCCACGCTGATGGCTTCCCTAGAGAGGAGGATTTCAGAAGTTAAGGAAGGACACTGCTGGCTGGAGTTGTTCCCTAGGGGTGAGCGGTTGCGCTGCGGATTGTGTCCTGGGGTCAGGGCCTTTCCCACTCCTACCTGGCCTTCCCGGGCCTCTCTTTCCCTTCCCTGCCTTCTCAGGGGGGCCTCCCTGTGGAGGGGGGAGCCAGTAGGCCGCGGTGCTAACTAAACTCTCCTGGCCCAGGGTTTAATCCCAGCCCCGCTGCCCACCAGTTCTAGAGCCTTGACTGTTTGTTTAACCTCCTTGAGTGTCCGTTCCGCCAATAAAGTGAGCCCAAGACTTCATTTGTGTGAGAGTGAAACGAGGTACTTGGGTGGGGTGAGCATTGAGCATGGCGTGAGGCTTGTCTGTCACCTGCCGCCCTTCCCTCACCTCAGCACACACCCCTCCGAACTCAGCGGATTTCTTAATACCGAGGTTTTTCTAGGGCAGGGGTACCCGTGGGCTTCTGTTCTGGGAGGTTCCTGAAAGGGCAGGTGGAGGACCTGAGCTGCATCTGTGATGGACGTTCAGGGAACACGTAGTGAACGGAGCTGCACAGAAACCCGCTCCAGGCCCCAGGGCTCCCTTATCAGTGCCTTGTAACAGCCCCACCTCTTCAGGGTTGAGATTCTTCAGGTACCTGCTACAGTCCTCGCCTTTCTTTGAAGTACAGGTTGCATACTCTGTAGCTTGTTTGTTTGTAATGGATGACTTAGCAGCCTCGGGTGTGGGTCTCCAGACCAGGAAAGTACACGCAGGCGTTTGCGCCCGGCCTACGGCTGGGGGCTTGGTTTTCACAACAGGACCATCCCGGGGGCTCCTGAGTGATGGCTTCTCCCCTAATCCTGCTCCAGATCCCCCTCATTCCCTAATATCCCTAGCCTGATGCCTCAATATATTTTTAAACAACTATTTAAAAGAAAGTTGTTTTCAGCAGTCCAGGCAGTGAGCAGGCAAAGTGTCTGGGGTGTGCGGGGAGCATGACGGGACATCTGAGCTCTGGTTGGTTCTGCTCCTTAACCTGGGCGGTGAGGCACTCTCACGACTTGGACGCCTTTCTGTGTGCATGTTATACTCCAATGAAGAACTCTTACTAGAAAAGAATTGGTCTATCAAAGTCACTTGCACCCATTATAACAACTTACTCCCATCTAACCCCCTGAGATAACTCCTAATAGTATGAGGTATATTTGTTCAAATATTTTTCTGTTTTATAAACAGCTATATATACATGTTTTAGTCATCCAATGGGGCTCTTCCTCAGCTTGATTTTTATAACTAATTTTCTCAAGTGTGGACATACAGAGAGAGATGTACTTTGTTCTTTTGTATAAACTTCAGAGTGTTTTATTGCAGGGTTGATCCATAAGCAAACTCTTCCCCTATTGATGGTTATGCATAAAAGTCCACAGAAAGCACCTTCTAAAAAGTCACATCTATAATAAGTATACCCCAACTTCCTTTTTGCTTCTTTTTTTTTTTTAATGTTTATTTATTTTAGAGAGAGTACGCATGAGTGAGGGGAGGGACAGAGGGAAAGGAAGAGAGAAAATACTCAGACTCCCTACTGAGTGCAGAGCCCAATGCGGGACTCGATCCCAGGACCCTGAGACCATGACCCGAGCTGAAATCAAGAGTCGGATGCTTGACCGACTGAGCCACCCAGGCGCCCATAACCCAACTTATTTTTTAAATGGACATAGTAACTTTATGAAACACCTGTACGTAGCAAAGCAATCTAAATGTCATTTCCGTTTTTTCTTCTTTTTCTGTGTATGGGATTTGAGAGAATTTCAAGTTTCTAGTTAGGATACAGTTTTAGCTTTATCCACCATTTGTCAGAAGAGCAGAAGCAAATATCTTGTAACGTAATCGGACTAATCTTAATGACATTCTTTTCAGTACCATTTATGGAGTGTGTTATTTCGCCTGCAACTCTAGTTATTAAAAAGTTCCTGGGATGCCTGGGGGGGCTTAGTGGGGTAAAGCATCTGCCTTCGGCCCAGGTCATGATCCCGGGGTCCTGGGATCAAGTCCCGCGTCAGGCTCCTTGTTCAGCGGGGGCCTGCTTCTCCCTCTGCCTGCTGCTCCCCCTGCTCGTGCTTGCTTGCTCGCTCTCTGACAAATAAATAAAATTGTCATCACTGCACTGACCTTGAAGCTTCTAGAACACTCCAGGCGTTCTCTTAAGCCAGGGCCTTTGCAGATGCATATCCTCTGCTTGCAGTGTACTTCGTCGGCCGGCTGTTGGCACGTCTGTCACACTTGACGGTACAGCCACCTTGTGTAAAACAGTCATGCCCCTGCCCCCAGCACTCCCCGTGCCTTTACTGCAGCGGGTACCCAATACAGTGTGCTCATAAAAGACTTTTTTTTTTTTTTTAAAGATTTTATTTATTTGCGAGAGAGAGAATGAGAGAGAGCATGAGAGGGAGGAGGGTGAGAGGGAGAAGCAGACTGCCCGCTGAGCAGGGAGCCCGATGTGGGACTCGATCCCAGGACTCCAGGATCATGACCTGAGCCGAAGGCAGTCGCTTAACCAACT